>NC_052351.1:15245768-15360547 GCF_009727055.1 Benincasa hispida
GTGCCCAACAACTGTTTGAAAAACTCATTTTTTCTTCAGGAACTGGAGAACTGCGTCTCGATAAGTGGCGCATGAAATTGCCATTTACACCCAGCTTGTGGAAAACTATAGTCACGACTCAATATTAAAATATAGTAGGCTTACCGTGGTGTAAGAGGGCGATTGGGGCGTCCCGAGGTAAGATCAATCCCCATGAATGTCGGGAAAAATATTCGTCTTCCCCAACTCAAGATAGTTTTCATCGGGCATGGCATTGCGTTCTTCCATGAAATGTTATCAGTGCGCTGACACCGATCACATTTCATTGTGTAGTCAGCAGCATCCTTAAATAACGAAGGCCAAAAGAATCCACTTTGTAAAACTTTGGCTACAGTACGTTATCCTCCAAAGTGGCCTCCATAAGGTGAATCGTGGCACTGTGACAATATGTGTTGGTAAGCAGCATCTAGTACGCATAATCGAATGATTTGGTCTGCATCTCGTTTATACAGATTCGGCTCATCCCAATAGTAGTGTCTGCATTCATTCTTGAGCTTCTTTCGTTGATGGTAAGTGTAATCTTCAAGAAATTGATCACAGACCAAATAATTAGCGATGTCCGCATACCATGGCAGTTCTTCTATGCGAAACAGTTGCTCGTCTAGGAACACGACACTCATTTTAGATTCATTGCGGTCAATCTCAGGATTTTCTAGTCTGGATAAGTGATCCGCAACTTGATTCTCTGTCCCCTTTCGATCAATTATCTCGATATCAAATTCTTGAAGGAGGAGAACCCATCTATCAATCTCGGCTTTGCATCCTTCTTCATCATCAAATATTTGATTTTCGAGTGATCAGTATGACTGAGTACCTTCGTTCCCAACAAGTATGCCCGAAATTTTTCCAACGCAAAAATCACAGCCAGGAGCTCTTTTTTAGTGGTGGTATAATTAATTTGAGCAGGGTTCAGAGTTTTACTCGCATATGCGATGGGGTACAAAATTGTTTTCTTCTTTTGCGCTAGTGCAGCTCCCATCGCATACCCGCTTGCATCGCACATGATTTCGAACGGCAGTATCCAATCCGGTGCAATTAAGACGGGTGCGATAATCAGCATCCTTTAAAATTCAAAATGCGTTGAGGCAATTGTTGTCAAATTCAAACTTTCTGTCTGCCTCTAGTAACGCACTCATTGGTCTTGCTATCTTAGAAAAGTCTTTAACGAATCGTCTGTAGAATCTAGTATGCCCTATGAAGCTTCGCACTGTCTTTACATTGGTTGGAGGTGGAAGCTTTTCAATTACGTCAATCTTAGCTTTGTCCACATCTAACCCTTCTCGAGAGACCTTGTGTCCCAACACTATACCCTCTGTCACCATGAAGTGATATTTTTCCCAGTTCAACACCAGGTTCGTCTCTTCACATCTTTTCAGAATTTTCTCCAAATTGGCCAGGCATACTCCATAAGTGTTCCCATAAACAGAGAAGTCATCCATAAATATTTCTATTGAGTCCTCGAGATAATCTGAAAAGATTGCCATCATCCACCTCTGGAACGTGCTTGGCGCAATGCAGAGGCCAAATGGCATGCGGCAGAAAGCGAATGTCCCATATGAGCAGGTGAATGTGGTCTTGTCTTGGTCTTCAGGAGCTATCATAATTTGGTTGTACCTGGTGTATCCATCCAAGAAACAGTAAAAATCATTCCCTGCCAATCTATCCAGCATTTGATCGCTGAATGGCAGAGGGAAGTGATCCTTCTTTGTGGCCGCATTCAATTTGCGGTAGTCCATACTTATGCGCCATCCAGTGATGGTTCTTTGCGATATTAATTCATTGTTCTCATTGGGGACCACCGTCATTCTACCCTTCTTTGGCACACATTGCATGGTGCTGACTCACGTGTTATCACAATAGGATAGATAATGCTCACATCCAACCACTTGATAATCTCCTTTTTGACGACCTCTTTCATCGCAGGGTTAAGTCTGCGTTGATTTTCAATGGTTTTTTTTGTGGTCGTCCTCAAGACGAATGTGGTGCATGCAGTACGCGGGGCTAATTCCTTTGATATCAGCGAGTGTCCAGCCGATTGCTCGCACATGCTTTTTTAGAATGCTCATCAACGCATTCTCTTGATCTGCATTAAGTGCGGAGGCAATTATCACTGGCAGCTTCTCATTCTGCCCCAGAAATGCGTACTTCAGATGTGTTGGTAGGGTTTTTAGTTCAAGGGTTGGTGGCTCCACGAGAGAAGGTTGCGTTATTTTTCTTTCTTCCTTCGGCTCTTCCTCTTGCATTGCGATCAATCCTTCTTCTTTGTTTGTTTTTGCTACGATCGCATTGTAGGTAGCTACGGATGTGTTGGCATCCTCTTCTTCATACCCTTCATCAGACTTTTCTTCTTCAATCAAATTCATGTCATCATCAGAATCTTGCGGGTTTTCCTCATCAGGAAATTTCATGGCACGAATTATATTAAATTTGAGCTTCTGTCCATTTATGCTCAAAGTGATCTCGTCCTTATGCACATCAATTTGAGCACGACCTATTGATAGGAAAGGTCGCCCCAAAATGATGGGAATATCTTTATCGATCTCATAATCCAGGATGATGAAGTCAGCTAGGCAAAATAAATTTATCAATCGTGATCAGCATGTCCTTCACCTTACCCTCTGGATGAACCAGAGATCTATCAGTTAGAGAGTCACGGATGTGGGCACAAGTTGCCCCACATTTAGTTATCAAAAGATTGACAGTGGCATCAAATTTATGCTGGCCCCCAATTCACACAGGGCTTGCCCAATATAGAGTCCTCCTATGGAGCAAAGAATAGTGAAGCTCCTAGGATTGCTCATCTTTGGCTGGATAATAGATTTGGAACTTTGCGTTAGTGCCACCGTGGCAAATTTTCCAGCGCCTCTTTTCTTGGTTACCATGTCCTTTAGAAACTTGGCATAGGCAGGCATTTCCTCAATCGCTTCACTGAAAGGATCGTTAACATATAATTGTTTTAACATAGATAGGAAGCGTTGGTACTGTACCTCCTCGTTTTTCTTCTTCTTTAGCCTCTGAGGGAAAGATGGTAACTGAACTTTCAACGTTCCTGTTTCATTTGACTTTAAGGTTGATGCAACCTCAGGTTCTACTGCTTCATTTTCTTTTTCTTCTTCTTGCGTTGCCACAATATTAGGTTCAGCTACGATAAAGGTTGATCTATTCTGCTCCTTCTTTTCTCCCTCCACAGTCTTTCTACTGCGCAATGTCACAACCTGACATTGCTTCTTACATAAACCCCCTGGGTTGTGTGGAAACTTGGTTGAACTTGGCAGCACCCCTTGCGGTCTACTTTTGAGCTCATTTGCAATCTGGCCCATTTGTAATTCAAGGTTGCGGATGGACGTAGCCTGGCTTTAAAGCACCGTCTCATTTTTCTCTATATATTGCTTCAATAGGGCTTTTTAGGGAAGAAGATTGCGGTGGTTGTTGTGAGCTACTTGCTTGGTTGCTCTATTGACCATTGCTGCGTTGAGAAAACCCTGGTGGCACTTCTTTTTATGCCACAGATTGAAAATTTTGTTGTTGATTCTTCCAAGCAAAGTTTGGGTGGTTTTTCTACCCGGGGTTGTAGGTGTTGGAAAAGGTGTTGTTCTTTGCCTACCTTGCGGTGTCTTAACTTATTGCGTTGATTTGCCTACCTTGCAGTATTGGGCTGCTGATCGTCATTCCTTGAATCAAATTCATCATTGTGGTCATTTGGTTTTGCAATGAAACAATAGCACCGTTATTTGTGTCAGAATCTTTGAGTCTTAATCTTTGGTCGCTCTCCCTCCAATCTTCATGATTCTTGGAGATGCGATCCAGGATATTTTTCGTCTCATCATAAGTCTTGTCAAGCAAACCACTAGCTGTTGCCGCATTGGCAGTGATCTACGAAGCAGGATTCAAACCGTGGTAGAAAATTTCCATTTGAAGGCAGTCTGGCAGCCCATTATGCGGACAATCTTGGACCAACCTTTTAAACCTCGCCCAGGCATCACTGAGCGATTCGTCCATATCTTGTTCAAAATTAGTAATAAGCTTTCTCCGTCGCGCGTTCTCAGTAAGTGGGAAATACTTCTTCATAAACTTCTCCACCACCTACTCCCAAGAAGTGATCTCCCCTGGTTCGAGTGAATAAGCCCATTTCCTTGCCTGATCACAGAGAGAAAATGGGAACATCGTTAGTCGAACCTCCTCAGCAGAGATATTCGGGAACACAAAAGTATTGCAGATTTCAATAAAACTTCGGAGATGGACGTGCGGATCCTCGCCACGCCTTCCTCCGAATTGACCTGCAGCCTGGATCATCTGCAGCATCACTGGTTTCATTTCAAATCTACTTCCATCTAAGGCAGACCCTGTCTCTTATACACATCTAGATGTGTATAAGAGACAGCTCCTAGGCTGCTCCACCATCTCTTCTTTATCGGATTGTGGTTGTTGTTGGTGGTCTCTTAGTCTCCTTCGAAATGTTCTCTCAATCTCCGGGTCGTAGTTCTCCAGAGATTGAGAGTTTTGCAAAGATTCACAAAAATTACCGTTAACAACTATTTTGTTGAAGTCCCCGACAACGGTGCCAAAAACTTGATGCGTTATTTTATTAAGTGTGGAATATGGATGATATGTATTGATGGATAGCGTTGTGCACTCAAGTTTCCCCAGCGGAATCCAAGTGTAAATTCCTCTGAGTTTCCTGGTAAGTCCAAGGTCGAACATAGGGACTTGTGAAAATAGTTGCGTTAGAGATTTTTATGAAAACTTGTGGTAACCGATTAAATAAATAAGTGTTGAGTTGTTGTTGCGTTAATGAAAATAATAATAAATGCGGCAGAGTTCAAAAAGAGTTGGTAACGGGAAATACGATGAATATGCGGTGAATGGGTTGAGAAGGGTTTCGACTGACACTCTCTAGATTGCGTTCATGCCTTGCGATCATGCAACATGCATACAATAGTAAACCACCTCTCGGAGTGAATGCCACGACTTCTAAAGCTAGAATACATGCGATAAATATGTGATAAGTCTACAGGGTTTACATATAAACCTCTATTTCTATTTATGCAATGGCAACATGCATTCACACAAATATGCGGCCGCATAATATCATTCCTATTCCTAGGATATATGCGATGCAAGTTGACAAACAGAGCTTATCTCTAAGTTCCTATTCCTTGTTTATATAGACCTAATCTTGCTCTTTTAAGTCAGATTCTAACCTAGCTCTCTCGAGACATTAGGTTCTTTCTTTAGATTCTCTCTCGAGCAACTCTAAAGGGATGTTTCACACTGCATAAAACAAGACAATCGCAAGCAATGAACTTTCTAGATCATGTTAGTTTAGTTCTTCTCAACCCATTGAACTAGTTTAGCTACTCATGCGTATTAAGAGAGTGAGCAGATGTAGAAATAGAACTTTTATTGACTAGATAAAAGATGAAGTACAGAATAACAGTGCAAGTATAGTAAAGAGCCTGGAGCAATTTCTTGCCACCAGGTGTTACATTGTTCTACTCATGCTCTAAAGATGTTCTCGCTTTCGCGAGAGTCAACCCGCTCTCTGCTCTTATGCCTCAAGGTTCTCTCTTGAGCTGCCTTGGACGATCTCCACGTCACCACCCTTCTCTAGCTCTGCTGTGAAATGGAAAAGAAAACTATGAACAGAGGTGTGAACTTGTAAAGTGATGAAGTAATCGACTATTTAACCTCTTCTCTGAAGAATGCACTTGGTATTTATAGGGCATCAAAGGTGAAAGGCGGCTTCTCTCTCCTGGTTGTACAGATGGTGAACAAGCTTAATTCCTGACTGATGTGCCGGATAGTTGTCACTGATAAAGCTGGATGTACTTTGTGACTGTTATCGACTGTCAACTTAATTTGGATCTGACTGCTGTCAGCTTTCTGTCCCATCGATCTTAATTGTCCTTTCATCCGGATGCGCCCACCATGTTGTGTTAATTCTTTCTGGTGGATGTTTGCAAGCATGATCAATGCAAAGTCTTGCGATGAAGTTGCGCTCGACCGATGTATTCCTATGATCACATTCTTTGCATTGCGTTAACGCATATTCTTGCACAAAAAAAATACAAAATCAATAGTTTCAATGCACTGACGCATGCGACCGCAATATTATAGAATTTATGCTTAATGGACGCAATCCAATATTGTTTATAACTTAGCACTATGATAACGTGCATTCGCCCCTTATCAGTAAGTCTCTATTATCAAGGGACGTTATATAAAAAGACTAATCTTTTCTGGTCCGGTCTTATACAAACTCTTTGTATTAGGGTTGATAATGGGGCTGGACCGGGGCGGGGGGTGTCCCCCGTCCCCGGCCCCGTGGGGGAAATTCTTTCCTATTCCCACCCCCGTCCCCGCCATTTGAAGGTGGGGACGGATTGACCCAAAGACATTGTTAACTACATAAATTATTTTATATATTATAAATATATATTTATAAATATATAAATATATCAAATCAAGGTCGGGGTCGGGGCGAGGATACATCCCCAATCAAACCGGGGATTCCCTGCCCTGATCGGGGGGACCCGACCCTGCGAGGAATTTTGTCAACCCTACTTTGCATAGGATACCCCCACTCGCATGTCTCCACATGAATGATCAAGATCAGACCATTTGTAGCACTTTACAAAATTTGTTACATCTACAAAGCGTGTCATATCTGTAGTGTCACCAAGATAAGGTGTCCCTTCTATCCATCTACTACAGACTATTTAGGTTATTAATTTAAACAAGATCCACTTGTATGTCTCTACATACTTGTTTAAATTTGCATAAAATAACCTCGGGTCTTAGTTTATTGGATTGAGTAAATGCTTATAAAATAACACTTATTTTATTAATAACAATATGTTTACAAAGTTTAGAAACTACGAGACTACTAGGAGATTTAGGACACCATTCTCAACAATCTCCCACTTGTTCTAAAGCCTAGGGAGACTAATGTACAAAAAAAAGACAGTACAAAATACAATAAACTAGAGCATACACTATACCCCGGTATCATCTCTCGCTTCCCTAGACAAGGTGTCGTATATCCCGTAACCCAAACTTTTTAGATCACCCTCGCGTATCGTTTAACGCGCGCGCACTAGACGATCTTTTAGGTCAACAAGCTTCATCGCTTAGTAACTGAAGAAATGATCGCTTAGTAACGCAAGGTAAATCGTTTACGTGTCGTCGCGCTACACGATCGCATAGACAATCAGGCTTCACAGCCTTGTCGTTGTCTACGCGATCGTTTAATTATGCTTCTATCGTCTAGTGCACGCTGAATGATCGTCTACTTGCGGCGTTTGCTACATGATGAAGACCTTCTGGCAGTTTAAGACTCGATTTGCCTGTGAATCGGTTTGCTCGATGAAAAATGTAATAGATAGGGTTTTTTCATTCCTGTTTTTGTAAAGGCTCATCTCGGTCCATTAATCCTTTATTTATTACATGCGGTGTATACTTTTTATATGTCATATAGTATGCACATATAGTAAATCCCACCTTAAGTTATGCAATGGTCATGCATCATCTCTTTATTGTAATTGTTATAAGTTAGAGAAGCATGATTTAATTATGTAAGAGCATGCTCATGCATCATCTAATATTATAATTATATTTATGCATGTATAAAAAGCATTGACATGCATCATCTTTATATTATAATTGTTATAATATAAGGGTGAATGATAGCATGTTTGCTAGGTTGTTACGTGTTATATAAAATTTATATATAGTAATGACCGAAAATTGTATGAAGTATGACACATAGGTTACTTTATAAATGTTATAAACACCTCGTTGTGCGCAATGGTTTTAGTTGTTTCTTTTTAAAAGTTAAAGAGAAATTAGAACTAAAAGAAAAAAGAAAGACATGCATGCTCACTTAGGTTTAATTCATGGTTTTAAAGTGTTTAAAACTTGGATCAAATAGACCTAAGATCACGGTTCTAATACGATTAGCAACCCTAAGGCTTTAATCTTTTGATCAGTATAGGATTACATTGGCTAATAAAAGGTTAAAATGTAGCAAATCTATCTATAAGGAACCTTTTGTCTAAGGCAGATTTTGTCTAGGTTGGGCCATTTAAGTTGACGGAAACATAACACCCCTACCTGGAAACTTACCTGGAAAGGCGAATTAGATAGATTTGATGCAAGCATGCAAGTTAAAGACAGTCAATTAAAGTGTTTAAATGTGACTACTTGAACTTGTTCATATTTCATAGACAAACGTTGTTTATGAGCAAAGTTTATAAAGATAACTTTGACTAAAATCAATCGTCGGATTGTCTAGGTTAATGAAACCCTAGGTAGAACATTAAGTGGGAGGTACTTGGGGCATAAGATGTTTCACTTACACCTTTCACGTTTCTCCTAAATAGTCCACACTGTGAGATCTACCCTCGGCCTCGCGACACCTTTGGCATGTCCCCCCAATGGATGGTGTTTGGGTAGGTCAATATCAAGGTGGATGGAGAGAGTATTCATAGTAAGTGGGAGCGAGAAGTGTGATAGCATATCCCTCGGTCTCCCTCGTTAGGTTGAATAAAGTTACTGCGCATCGCCTCGAGGCACCCTGGGAATGTCCCCCTAAAGGATGACAGTTTTGTGCGTTTCTTTATTTGGTCTTCTGTAAGAGGATAAGGTAACTTAGTCTCCTGTTCTAATCTGCTTCTTCCCTATGGTGGGCTCATTAGGGTGGGACTCTGGCACCGAAAACGAGAGAGTTACATTTACTCAAAATAGTTAAAGGTTAACGATTCTGGACCGAAAAATGGTGGCTGTTAGGTTTAGTTCCAAGAGTTGGTTCTGCCTAATCGTTGAGAATGTCTCATCCCAGCAAAGGGGCAACTGATCACCCCATCGGTGACGTTTGTCCTGCCTCATTGGGGCATCATTGCAAAATAGAAGTCTATAACTTAGGGTACTTGAAACTATTTTGCAAAACTGATTGGTTTAAAAGTGGTTTAGAAAATTCTAATAAAGTTTTGTTCATATTTTCAGAACCATTTTCAAAATGGCAACAGTCACGTTTGCATTGCTAAGTGCCGAAAAACTTATTGGCGATAATTTCACAACATGGAAACACATGATCACGACGATCCTGATCATCGAGGATCTCATGTTCGCTCTCACGGAGGCTTGTCCTTCTATTCCAGCTCCTAATGTCACTCGAATGTTCGGGAGGTAGGGCGAATGAGAAGGCCCGAGCCTACATCTTGGCAAGTCTTTCTGAAGTCTTGGCCAAGAAACATGAGCCTATGGTCTGTCTCTTATACACATCTAGATGTGTATAAGAGACAGCCTCTATTCCAGCTAAGAATGTCGCTCGAAATGTTCGGGAGGCATACGAGCGATCGACAAGGGCGAATGAGAAGGCCCGAGCCTATATCTTGGCAAATCTTTCTGAAGTCTTGGCCAAGAAACATGAGCCTATGGTCTTAGCGCATGAGATCATGGAGTCCCTGCGGGGGATATTTGGACAACCGTCTGAACCACTTATTCATGAGGCTCTTAAATACATATTCAACTTCAAAGTGGAAGAAGGCACCTCTGTTTGTGAACGTGTGCTTAACAAGATGGTCCACTTTAATGTGGCGAAGTTGAATGGGTCTACCATCGATGAGGGGAACCAGGTTAGCATAATTCTGCATTCTTTGCTTGAGAGCTTCCTGTACTTTGTTAGCAATGTGATTCTTAACAAAGTGAAATATAACCTTACAACTCTCCTCAACGAGTTGCAGACATACCAATCTTTACTGAAAAGTAAGGAGAGGCAGAAAGGTGAGGTAAATGTTGTATCATCCTCTAGGACGTTCCATAGAGGTTCGACCTCAGGAATGAAGTTTGCACCTTCTGCTTCTAACTCTGCAAAGGGGAAGAAAAAGAAGGGTGGTAAGGAAAATGGGAAGGCACCTGCTAATCCACCGTCTGTCGCCCCAAGAAGGCGTCCATAGGTTGCTAAGGGAAAGTGTTTCCACTGCAACCAAGATGGACATTGGAAGAGCAACTGTCCTCGGTATCTGAAAGAGAAGAAAGTAGCCAAGGCCGATAAAGGTAAATGTGATTTACTTGTTCTTGAAATTTGTTTAGTGGAGAATGATGATTCTGCCTGGATAATTGATTCAGGCGCCACTGACCATGTTTGTTCTTCTTTTTAGGGGATCAGATCTTGGCGACAGCTGAAGGCTGGTGAAATGACGATAAGAGTAGGCACCAGGCACATCGTCTCAGCTGTGGCAGTGGGAGGACTCCAAATAGTTCTATCAAATAGTCCTGGAGTCTCGAACTAAAGAAGAACCTTATTTCTGTAAAGTGTTTATTGCAATATAAATATACTATCTCGTTTAATGTGGATAAAGCGTTTATTCATAAAGATGGTGTTTTTATTTGCACAACAAATCTGATATGTGCTAAGGCCATTAGCCATTAATTCCCTCCATAATACTGAATTATTCAGAACTGCCATAACTCAATCAAAACGTCAACGAATTTCTCCAAAACAAAATGTCCAACTTTGGCATCTTCATTTAGGGCACATCAATCTCAATGGGATTGAGAGATTGGTGAAGAATGGACTTCTAAATGAGTTAGAAGAAAATTCTTTACCAGTGTGCGAATCTTGCCTTGATGGTAAGATGACTAAACAACCTTTTACTAGAAAATGTCATAGAGCCAAGGAGCCTCTTGAGTTAGTACATTATGACCTTTGTGGTCTTATGAATGTGCGAACCCGAGGTGGCTATGAGTATTTTATCAGTTTTACTGATGATTACTCTAGGTACGGGTATGTATGCAATGGAAGTCTGAATCCTTTGAAAAGTTCAATGAGTTTAAGGCTGAAGTTGAAAACGCATTAGATAGACGGATTAAAACACTTCGATCGGATCGACGTGGAGAGTTTTTGGACTCGGAATTCCAAGACTATTTGATAAAATATGGAATCATTTCCCAACTCTCAGCGCCAGGTACACCTCAGCAGATTGGTGTAGCGAAGAGGAGAAATAGGACCTTGTTAGACATGGTTCGTTCGATGATAAGTTACGCTTCCTTACAGGACTCGTTTTGGGTTTCGCAGTGGAGACTACGGTATATATACTCAACTGTGTTCCTTCAAGAGTGTTGCAAGAACACATCTAGAGTTGTGGAACAGGCGTAAAGCTAATTTACGTCACTTCCGCATTTGGGGTTGCTGCTTGAGGCTAATCCCAAGAAGTTAGAACCACAGTCAAGGTTATACCTCTTTGTAGGCTACCCCAAAGATACACGGGGAGGTTATTTTTATGATCTGACGGAAAATAGGATATTTTTTTCAACAAACGCTGCTTTCCTGGAAGAGGATATAAGGGAGCACAGTCCACTAAGCAAAGTCATGTTGCGTGAGCTTTCCAATGAAGCTACTGAAACTTCAACAAGAGTTGTTGAAGAGCCTACTACATCAACAAGAGTTGTTGATAGGAGTTCATCCAGTAGGTCGGTTCCACCTCAAGGGTTGAGGGAACCTCGACGTAGTGGGAGGGTTGCGAACCCACCCGTTCGCTATCTGGGTTTCACGAAAATCCTTGCTATGGTAGCAGATTGCGACGTTGAGGATCCGTTGTCTTATAAGAAGGCAATGGAGGATGTTGACTGAGATTAATGGGTCAAGGTCATGGATCTCGAGATGGAGTCGATGTACTTCAACTCAGTATGGGATCTTGTAGATCAGCCTGATAGAGTAAGACCTATAAGTTGTAAATGGATCTACAAGCGCAAACGAGGTGTTGATGGGAAAGTACAGACCTTCAAGGCTCGACTTGTGGAAAAGGGTTATACCCAGATAGAGAGAGTTGACTATGAGGAGACTTTCTCGCCTGTTTCCATGTTAAAGTCGATCCACATCCTCCTATCCATTGCAACTTATTATAATTATGAGATCTAGCAAATGGACGTTAAGACAGCCTTTCTGAATGGCAACCTTGAGGAGACATTTATATGGTGCAACCCAAGGAAGTCATAGCCCAAGGTCAAGAGCAAAAGGTTTGCAAACTGAATCGGTCCATTTATGGACTGAACAAGTGTCTCGATCTTGGAACATATGATTTAATACTGCAATCAAGTCGTATGGCTTTGACCAAAATATTGATGAACCTTGTGTCTACAAGAAGATCATCAACGTTTTAGTAGTATTCTTAGTGTTATACGTAGACGATATCCTACTCATTGGGAATGATGTAGTTCTACTGATTGCAGTTAAGAACTGGCTAGCGACCCAATTCCAACTGAAAGATTTGGGAGAGTCTCAGTTTGTTCTAGGTATACAGATCTGTCGTGATCGTAAGAACAAAGTGCTAGCACTGACTCAGGCATCGTACATTGACAAGATATTGCTCAAGTACTCGATGCAAAACTTTAGGAGGGGCCTACTGCCATTTAGGCATGGAGTCACTTTGTCTAAGGACATATGTCTTAAAACATCTCAAGAAGTTGAGAAGATGAGACGGATCAGTCTAACCCAGGCCATTTCAATGTTGTTGACCCGTTTACGAAGTCTCTCACGGCTACAGTGCTTGAGGGTCACCTACGGAGCATGGGTCTACAGGATCGCCCGCAGCTGGATTAAGGCAAGTGGGAGATTTTCTTGTACTAGGCTTTTATGCCCTAGTTTATTGTTTTGTACTTTTTTTTGTACACCCAACTTCGCTTTAGGACAAGTGGGAGATTGTTGGGGTTGATGCCCTAAAATCTTGTGTCCTGTAGTTTGTAAACAGTTTGTACGAACGCTTGTGTTGTTAATATATGATATTTACTTCACATCTTAAATTTTTTGCTCAGTTGCTTGTTTTATTTGCTTTACCACAAACCAATAAACATAAAATCCCTGGTTACTGTATGTGACTCAAGCATATATATGGTGACATACAAGTGGATCATGTCTTGAGTGATAACCAAAATGGTCTGTAGTATATGAATATAGAAGGGAAACCTTATCCTAGTAACGCTATGGATGCAGCTCGCTTTGTGGAATGGTCACAAGTATTGTGACTTGTCACAGATGGTCTGATCCTGATCATTCGTGTGGGGACATGTGAGCGAGGGCGTCTTATACAAAGAGTTTATATAAGACTTGACCACGAAGTATTAACGTCTCGTTATATAACCCCGTTCATGACAAAGACTTCACTTTACTAGGATGACCATAGGTAACATGACCTCAATCCTGAGTGAGTTGGGAACTCTTGCCATTGAGCGGTCCTTTGATTTGTATGGGTGCGAGTGACCAGGTCGCCGATTCAAACCTGCCATTTTGGGGATTTGTCTAATTTGAGAGCTGGAAACTCAGCTTCACAAGATGGAATTCACTCTTTCCCTAAGGCAGGGATAAGTAGATAGATAGNAACTCAGCTTCACAAGATGGAATTCACTCTTTCCCTAAGGCAGGGATAAGTAGATAGATAGCTCCCTTAAGGGCTGATTCCAAGGCTTGAACGATGCGGCGCCACACACCTTCTCTTGATCTGAGAGGTGTTCACACTGTTGGGTTTTATGTCCTAAAACTAGTGGTTTGTAAACATTAGAACTTATTTCTGAGAATTCGATAAAGTTGTTATTGAATATATTGTTTTGTAGAAATCCAATAAACCTAAGTCCCTGGACTATTATATGAGTACTTGAACTTTATGTGGAGACATACAAAAGAATCAAGTTTGAGTAAATAGTCAAAATGATCTATAGTGTATGAATAAGGTTAGGTACCTTATTCTAGTAACACTATTAGATGCGGCCTACTTTGTAGTTGTTACAAAGAGTTGTAAAATGCTACATACGAAGTGATCCTAATTCGTGCATGTTAAGACATGAAAAGTCGCAGTGTCTTGTGCAAATGAGTTTTATGCAAGATCGGACCACGAAACCTGTCACTCTTACTTTATAACACTGTTTACTGTTTAAGACTAACGATTTCAAAGAGACGACCTAGGTAACTTAACCTTAATCTTGAGCTCACTATGAACTCCTGTTTATTCGGGATTATCCTTTGATCTGCAAACGGTGAGAGTAGACCAATTGCCTCTACTCAATAAGCTTACCATTTTGGGGATAAGATCGGATGAATAGCTGGGAACATAGGGTGCAAGAGGGAATTCATTCCTAACCAATTAGGGTTAGTAGAGAGGTTGTTCCCTTCAAGTACTTATTCTGGGTCATGAACAAGAGGCCTCACCCTCTCATTGGCTTGAGAGGGATTTGATTTGTTGATTGGATCACAAATCAATTGTTCATTAGGGGATCAGTAGAACTTAAGGAACAAGAGGTAATTTCGGGGGTAAAACAGAGATTCGACCCAGCTGTTATTACGAGTGAACATAATATATTTACAATAAGGGGAGTTCAGCTATGGGCTTTAGTGGAATCATCCATTAATTAACGAATGGGGGTTAGATCGGTCTAATGAGTTTAGCCGATTAATCTCAGATCGTTGAAGTCCATGATCTATAGGTCCGCGAGGTCCCCCTACTAGCTCGTAAATGGGTACGCTTTAGGGTAGCTTGAGAAATTAATTTGAAACGTTCAAATTAAACAGAACAAGAGAATAAATATTTAAATATATAAAGATGATTATTGTGCAAAAATTAATTTAATATTTGATAATAAATTAGTTGATTTTTTAAATTAATTTATGAAATTAATTTAAGAAAATAAAATTTTAAATTAAAATGATTTAAAAGCCATTTTTTGTTTTAAAAATAAAATGAAAATTCGTTTTCATGGATTGCACAAAGTGGAAAAGGTTTTTCTCCATTATCATGATCTTTATGCTCACACACAAAGCATTTTCTTCTCTACTTTGATTCTCCAAGCATACTCCATCTCTTTGCATGTTCATCTTAATATATAAAGAAGATTGGAGTTGTTGAAGAAGAAGAAAAGAAGAGAAGAATACATAATTTTGAAGAGAAAAATTTCGGTGAAGAAGATACTGTCTTCTTCAACTTGCTGCTGCAGTGAGTTTTTCTTGTTTCTCCACATTTTCAAGCTATTCTTAAGTTCCACAACTCTGCCTAAAGCTCCAAGATCATAGTAGGGAAGGCTTTAAGGTGGTTCACGTTGATATCAAGTGAAGACAACAGCTGAGCAGACATTTTCTTGAAGAGTTCATCAAAGGTATGTTCTAAAAACCCATTTTTATGTACAACATGCTTTAGTTTTTTGCCAAAATTAGTGAATTAAAATGCTTATGGATCCTTGATACTTTTGCTACATGTTGTTTGACTCTAACACACATATAGTTGGACTATGTTATATTGTTCATTAAAGGAATCAGTGGTACTTAAGGAGTGAGATATAACTACAGGGGTAAAACAATAATTTGGCCCAGCTGTACTTACGAGCATCTGTGAAGGGTCATCGTACTCATAATTGATTATATCTGATGGATACAGAAATATATCTGTGGTAAGAAAAGTTCAGTTGTTGGTCTTTAGTGGAATGTCTGACAGTTAACGGATGGTGGATCTTATGGCTAAAGAGTTTAATCAGCTATTCACAGACCATTGGAGCTTCGAGCCATAGGTCCATCAGGTCCCATGGGTAGCTTAGATAAAGTCGAGAACCATTGTTTGGGTTAATTTGAAATGTTTAAATTGACAAGAGGAAGTTCAATTATATATGATATAATTGGACTGGTTAATTATATATGATATAATTGGACTGGTTAATTATATATAATATAATTGGCTAAATGTATGAGATACATTATTTTGGAGGAAATTAGATATAAATATGATTTATATCAAGTAGAGGAGAAAATACTATAGTAGATATGTGATATCAAACTATAGGTTAAAAAAATATAATATGATTATATTAATTAATTAATTAATTGTTTAATTATATGATAATTAATCCAAAAATTCACATTCGAACGTGGGTTAGTGAGACAGCGTCGGTTATTCAAACCAATGAACTAAAATGAAAATTGTTTTCATTTTGATCGATCGTCCAAAAGAATTGGCAAGAGCGCGTTGTTGAAAAAGAAAACGATCGCTTAAGAATTTCGAGAGCCTATACGATAGTCCTCTCTGTCTAAACGATCGTCCTCCTCGCCCCTAAACGATAGCACACTAGTTCCTACACGATCGCATAGCTTCTCTAAATGATCGTATAGTGTGCTGATTTTGTTAAACGATCGTATACCTTTTCTTAAACGATCGTTCAGTAAAATCTACACAATCTTGTAGCTTCTCCTCAACGATAAGCATTCTGCTATGCGATAACGTCTTTTTCCTTTCCACTTTCTTATCACCTACACGATCTGGTATTCCTTCTTCCTCTACCAAATTCACCAAAGACCACGCTTTAGGTTCTCACTCTGAGAGTACCCGGGGCTCTTTTCTGGTGGTGTCGTCCCGCGGCACTCGTGTTCGTGCAGTTGTTCGTGCTGCTGTAGTCGACGCTACTGTTGGGCGTTGGTTGATTAGGTGGAGGGTTCCGCTGCATTGAGTTCTGAAGAGTGAAGATTGTCTTCAACTGGTATGGCAACTCATTCCCTTGTTATTTCCTTGTTCATAGCATGCCGTTAATTAAGATTTGTTTGCATAATTGTATGTTTTGAATGTATAATGTGTATTTCGGTCACGGTGAGATCGGAGCGATCCAAACACGTTCATGGAACTCTTCGTTAAGAGATCCTTCACCCTTATGATCTAGATTCCTAGAACAAACTGCGTCTCTCCCAAATCTTTCATTTGGAATTGGACTACTAGTCATTTCTTAATGTCAGTCAGAAAACCTACATCATTTCCAATGAGTAGAATATCATCCACATATAGCACAAGGAAAGCTACTGAGTTATTTATGATTTTCTTGTAAACACAAGGCTCATCAACATTTTGATCAAAGCATAAGATTTTATCGCAGTATCAAATCGTATATTCCAAGATCTAGATGCTTGTTTCAGTCCATAAATGGACTGATTAAGCTTGCAAACTTTTTGCTCTTGATCTTGTTAAATGAATCCTTCTGGTTGAGCCGTGTAGATGGTCTTCTCAAGATTACCATTCAAAAAGGCAGTCTTGACGTCCATTTTCCATATCTCATAATCATAAAATATGGCTATGGATAGGAGAATCCTTATAGACTTTAACATGACAATAGGTGAGAAAGTTTCTTCATAGTCCACTACCTCAACCTGGGTATAACCCTTTGCCACAAGTCTAGCCTTAAAGGTCTGTACCTTTCCATCTACACCTCTTTTCCCCTTGTAAATCCATTTACAACCTATAGGTTTTATCCCCATCAGGTTGATTTACAAGTTCCCAGACATAATTAAAGTACATAGATTTCATTTCTTGATTCATGGCTTTAATTTATTCATCTTTGTCAACATTTTTCATTGCTTGCTTATAAGACAATGTATCCTCAACTCCATCATCGGATATGATGTTTTGGGCTTCTGTTAAACCCATTAGCGTATAGGTGGGTTCACAACCCTCCCACTATGTCGAGATAATTTCAACTCTTGAGACGATTGACTAGATGAACTAACATCAACAACTCTTGTTAATTTATCAGCCTGTTCAACAACTCTTGTTGAACTCTCAGTAGTCTCATTAGAAATCTCATTTAAAACAAGTTTACTTCGTGACTTATGATCCCTTATGTGGTCTTCTTTCAAGAAAGTAGTATTTGTCGATATAAACACTTTAGACGCCAAAGATGGGCATTTTTTTTAAGAGAAACTCCTGGTCTTGTTGCTATTTTGAATATTTCAGTATTAAGCAAGGCTTTTATGACTAACGACCTTAGTACATACAAGTTATTTTCCATTGAACCAAAACCAATCTCCATACCATTTTTTAAAATAAACATTTTATTCTTAGAGAAGGAGATGGAATAATTTTATTCAATCAGATAAGAAACTGAAATTAAGTTCCTCTTGATATGAGGAACTATATAAACATTATCCAGTAATAGATACCATTTCTTGTCCAAAAATAACTTAAGCCTATCTATAACAACAGCTGAAACAACCTCACCAGTACCGACTCTTAGAGTCAAATCTCTAGCTTCCAACTTTTTACAAGAACTAAATCCTTAATGAGAAGAACATACGTGGTTAGTAGCACCTGAATCAAGTATCCAAGGAGAATCATCATTCTCTACCAAGCACGTCTCCAAGACAAATAAATCACATTATCGTCTTTGGATTTCTTCCTTTTCTGGAGTGTAGTGGGATCAGTATCAGAACCTAGATTATAAACTCCAAGTTCCATTTTAGAGAACAATTCTCATTAATGAACTTCATCAGAGCGAGACAACAATAATTGCTTTCTCTGTTAGTCCCTTAACATTCAATAAGGACCGGAGATTATTTTTGGAACTGACACCACTAGTTTCATTGTCATCAATCACATTTTGCTTAAAAAGTGAGAACTTACGTTCAAAATTCTTGTAATGAGTACATGATCTCACGTGTAATGACCATGTTCTCAACCCTTTTGGCCAATACATCAAGTATGCTTGCCAAAATGTGAAGTCGGGCCATCGAATTAGCCTTCATCGACACTTCATATGCGTTACGAACATTTCACGGTGCATCAGAGTTTGGTACTTGAGGACACTCCTCAAACATGACAAAATCAAGGTTGTTTACCACGAAATATGTTTTAATAGACTCTTTCCAATGCATATAATTAAAACTGAGCAAAGTAGAAAAGGCAACTAACAAAAAATCAACATTGACATGTTGCTAAAAAACAAACATATTGATCTACGTTAGATTTTAGCAATACTCTTTAAAACAAATCCAATTAGTTTTAGTAAAATCTAAATGAAACCCATATATCTAGTTTTGCAACGACGATTCAGTGGTTTAGGACAAAATCCATCGAAGGGTAGTCAATTTATCCCTCCACTGAATTGAGACACTTTCAGCTAACCATTACACCAGAATAACTCTTATTTCTATAACGATTAGCCATAATTGATTTGGTCAATAAATTATTAACTTGCTTAACAACTTTTCATAAGTGTGACCCTTCATTTTAGATCTTAGAGTTCCACCCCAAGCAGCCAACCGAAGGGAAAAACTGATTGGAGCAAAAACTAAAGCGACCCTATCCATTTCTAGAATTCGCCTTAATATTGACCAACTGCACAAACCATCTGAAGGGGGGACGTTCCCAGGGCACCTCAAGGTCAAGCATGAATCTCACGGTGTGAACATTAAGGGAGAAACATGAGTGGACTTGACATATCATATATATCTTTTCCTCCCACTGAGTATTTTAACAACCTAGGGTTTAATTTACTTAGAAAAATACGGCTAGTTATTTTTACTAAATGACTATTTAAGTTTGCCCAAATGTAACACTTACTTTGGAAAGTTAAACAACTTTGATCAATATTCATTAAACACTTTAACAAATATTAATCAACAATTGCATGCTTGTAGCAAATCTATCTAATTCACCTTTCTATGTAGGTTCCCAGGTAGGGGTGTTCCATTTCCGTCAGTTTAAATATCCTAGCCTAGCCATAACCCATCTTAGACAAAAGGTCCCTTATAGATAGATTTATTACAAATTTAATCTTTTATTTAAATCAATTTAATCCTATTAAACTGATTTAAAATATTAAACTTAGGTTTCTAATCTCATTAGAACCGTGAGCTTAGGTCTATCTCAATCAAATTTTAAAACTATTTTAAAAAATGATTTTACCTAAGTTTGTATGTAAATCTTTCTTATTGATTTTAATTCTAATTTCATTAATTATAACTCTTATAAAGAATGAATAATCAAAATCAACCACATTGCTAAGCTAGACATCCATAAGGCATTTATAACTTTTATAAATAAACCTAAGTCTCATGCTTCATGTAATGTTCATTCATTACTATTATATAACTCTTATATAACAAGTAATGAACGAAGTATATATGCTCTCATACACCCTTATATTATAACACTTATAATATAAAGATGATGCATGGATATGCTTATTGCATGCATATGTTATAAATTTTATATTATATGATGCATGAGCTTGCTTTAATGTAATTTAATCATGCAAACTACTACTATATTATAATAATATAAAGATGATGCATGAATAAATGCATAACCTATGGTGGGTTTTAAATCTATATGTCATACATTATGGCATATAAACAAACATACATCTCATGTACATTAAATAAAATTGATGGACTGGGATAATAGCCTCAAAAACCAGAAAAATAAAGCTAACTATTACAAAGAGCATCGAGTCAATCGATTCAAACAGGCGAACCAGGTTTTGAATCGCCTGGGTGAAGCTTCGTCATTTGATCATGTAGCATATCCTTCAAATCATCGAGTAACGCCTATCGAATATAAACAATCGTGCAGCGTGGATCGAATTCCTTTGAACTATATACTGAGCATGAAGGCCACGTGATCATGCAGTGCACATCACGCACGCCATGCGATCGAGTAGACAACGACTATACGATAAAGCATGATTGTCTAACAATCGAGGAGAAAGCGTTGAGTATCTCATACCGTATGATCGAGTAGCCAGTGACTACACGATGAGCATGCTGGCCTACTCGATCGTTTAGTGCGCGCACCATGCGTCGAATATCACATACTCAACAATTGTTTACCCCGAGCGTCCATGCGATCGAGTAGCCAACGCAACAGATTGAGTAAACTCTTTACTCGATCGCATAGCATTAGCCATGCAATCGTTTAGCAAATACTACATGATCAAGTAGGACTTTCCTGTACGATCGCATGGCCAAATCTAAACGGTTATTTACCTTGGGTTGCACGATGTGACCAACTGTTGGTCTTCTTCCTCGAAGCAAACAGCATCTTCATGTATCTGAAGCTTCATCACAAACGACTCAAACAAAACAAAACTTGAATACAGACTCGATTGCTTGTTAATTATGCCAAAAAACGGAGGGGCCCTTACTAATTAACTTTGAAAACGTAAAGAAAGCTTTAAACAGAGGCAACCATCCCAAAATTATCCATCAACAACAACATCCACAACCACATTTAACACTTAAATGCATTGTAGAATACTTAAAAACTCACCAAGACTGTAAATGGCATTTAGTACAGTAATGAAATTTGGAATATTAGAATAATCTGATACCAATTGAAGGTACTCTAAATCAAAAGAACTGATGAGGGGAAGCGGATCGTTCCAAGTTCCATTGAGAAATAACATATACATTTACAGTCAAACAAAAATAATTTGCATAAAGAATAAATTACAGCATGCTTCTTAAGAAAATACAAGGGGATCGAGTACAATACCTTTGAAGAACTCTTTCTTCACGTATTTCCCTCGATAAGTCTCCAACGCGTCCAAACAAGAACTCGAACGCAACGATCAGAACTCGATCTCAACAAGCAACTAAAAGATCCTCGATCTCAACGAGTGAAACTTGATCCTCGATCCTCGATCACCAGTGAGTAAACAAGACACCACCACAAGATTGGTATTCTTAGTGTGAGAATCCAAGAGCTGTGGGCTCTATATGATTTTGGATAGAGGAATGGAGGAAGTAAATGATCGATTATGCGATCAAACGATCGTGTAGAAGAAGAAGCCTATCGTATAGACTTGATACTCGATCGTTTACTAACGAGTAACTATTGTATTGTAAACTCGATACTTGATCGTTTAGGTTCTAAAGCTATCGTTTAGTAAAACTAGTTTTTACTTGATAGTGTTTCTGTGAGAGGTTTTGACCAAAAAATTTACACTGAATGATTTTGAAAAACAATTTTTCCTTTTATCTCACAGTTACCATAAAATCGTAAATAACCTCCCACTGAAGTCAGTTATAGAGAAAAAGAAAAAAATTAATTATCATATAATTAATCAATTATAAATAAATATAATAACTAACTTATCATATTATATTTATAACCTATAGTTTATATGTTGCATACATCATATGCAATATATAAACTATAATTCTTTTTCTATTTTATGGTATTTAAAGTAAATCATATCATATATAATTGAATCAATTTAATTATATCATATGTAATCAATTTCTTCTTGTTAATTTGAACGCTTCAAACTAACCTAAAATCTTATTCTTAACTTGAACCCATTGAGCTACCAAGGGGACTTTATTGACCTGTAGCTTGAAGCTCCAACAGTACATAAATAACTGACTAAACTCTTTAACACGATATCCACCATTCGTTACCTACTGAGCACTCCACTAAAGACCAACAGTTACACTCTTCGCACTATAGATATATTTTTGTGTCCATTGGATATAACCAATCAACAGTGTGATGACCCTTCACAAATTGCTCGTAAGTACAACTGGATCAAGTTACCGTTTTTCCCTTGTAGTTACATCTAACTCCTTAAGTATCACTAATTCCTCTAATAAACAATAAATCATGATTCTATTATGACTGAGTCCTCTCTTCTCAAGAGAGGGTATGACCACTATGTTCAAGACCTGGAATCAGCCCTTAAGGGAACAATTTATCTACTTACCCCTGCTTCGGGGAAGGAGTGAATTCCGTCTTGTGTAGCTGATTTCCCAGCTCCCCAATCAGACGAATCTCCAAAATAGTAGGCTTGTTGAGTTAGTAGTTTGGTCACTCGCACCCATACAAATCAAAGGACCACCCTCATAGGCAGGAGTTTCCAACTCACTCAGGATTCAGGTCATGTCACTTATGGTCATCCTAGTAAAATGTAAGTCTCTATTATCAACTACATTATATAAAGAGACTAATCATTTCGTGGTCCGGTCTTATACAAACTCTTTATATAGGATACCCCCGCTCGCATGTCTCTATATGAATAATCAGGATCAGACCATTTGTAGCACTTTACAATACTTGTAACATTTACATAGCAGGCTGTATCCGTAGTGTCATCGGGATGAGGTATCCCTCCTTATCCATCTACTACAAACCATTTAGGTTATTAATTTAAACAATATCCACTTGTAACATACTTGTTTAAATTTACATAAGATAACCTCAGATCTTAGTTTATTGGATTGAGTAAATGCCTATAAATAACACTTATTTTATTAATAACAATATGTTTACAGAGTTTACTAACTATGAGACTACCAAGAGATTTAAGACAACATTCCCAACACCCTATACTTTACAAGGAGAAAGAATTACGGTTTGAAGAATTAACTTACCTTTGAAGCCAAAAAAATCTTCACGAATTTCCTCTCAATTGGTCACAAACTCTTCGTACAAAAACACGAACAAAAATTAGCAAATCTAACTTTAGACACCACCACAAGAGAGCCTCGTGTATTCTCCGTAGGGGTTGAGAATTAGCAGGAGTGTGTGGGCTTTACATACCATGTTTAAATTACATAAAATGATGTAGGATCTTTGTTTATTTGATCGAGTGTATGCTCATAAAATAACAATTATTTTAATAACAATGATTTGTTTATACAAAGTTTACAAACTACAAAAATACGAGAGAGATTTAGGATACCAATCCCAACAATCTCCCACTTGTCCTAAAGCTAAGGGAGTGAAATGTATAATACAAATAAAGTACAAAATATAATAAACTAGGGCATATACTATACTCCAGTAGGATTATCAACCATAAATGCGCTTGTGAATGGGACATACGTACAAAAAAAAAAACTCGACATTACACTAATTAAAAATCAACTATAGTCAAAGTGAGCATAATCCAACTTACGAATGTGTTGATAACTAGAGGTATGTGGTTCGAATCCCCTACATCTACTGTACTAAAAAGCGAGAATCAAATATAAACTTTATAAAATGTAATTATTGTCTAATCCGATGATTAGGATTCACATCAATTAGTTATGAGTTCGATTCCCATTCTTTATTAGTGTGAGACATACCACTCTTACACATGTTGGGTGTTGTCATATATGTATTCTTCTTTGTTCAAATGATATATATTGATCTAAGTATTGTTGAAATCTCAAAATGGAAAAATTAAATCTATAGACATTACTTCTCCCTCCAAATTTCTTCCTTAGTTATCTTTTTTTTTTTTTATATCAATTATTTAAAAAACTAAGCCAAAATTTGAAAACTGAAAAAAGTAACTTTTAAAAGCTTGTTTTTGTTTTTGAAATTTGAGTAAGAATTCAACTATTGTACTTGATAAAAATGCAGATCATTGTAAGAAATGTAGAGGAAATAGACTTATTTTCAAAAATAAAAAACAAAAAACAAAATAGTTATCAAAGGGGACGGATCTCATAATGTCTATAAGATGCATGACCATACTGCTCTTATTTTCAATTAGTTTTGAGATAAAACCTCATATTATGTATCTATCTATCCGAGCCCATCAAGTTAGGGCATTTGTTTCAAAAATAAAAATTGGAATCCAATCCAAGAATGATGAACCTAAAATAACATCATCTTAATCAATTGATTTCACAAGCTTATTGTCAATTTCTCTACATATTGAAAGAAAAAATGACATATGAAATAAAAATATTTACAAATATAACAAAATTTTACTCTATCTTTATTATTGTTCATCGTAAATAGATTATGATATTTTGCTATTATGCATAAATATTTTGAACAATTNTTCAATTTTTCCTTCATTTATGTATAATACTTTATATTTAGTTATATTAATCAATTGATATATTTTTTTATATATATATATTAGTAAATAAATATTTTTCGATTATTAACAATATATATTTGAACAAATTTATTACTATATTTACACTAATGAGATTGTAATGCTTATTATTTATGTTTCAGATTTCATGATTTTTCTACCGATTCACGTTTCATGCACTTATACCCCGAGCCTCGAAAAAAGAATATATATACGAATAATTTTTCTCTCATTAAACGAAAGAGTTTTTTCACTTAAAATAAATAAATATCTTCCATTTTTGTCTAAAAAATATATATATGTTTTCCATTTCTCCTTCAGTTCCTCTCCACTACGTCGCCGTCAAACGCCGTTTGAAACATATTTGGCATCGCCTCCATAGGGCAACTCGTATCCTGCAATTTGCAAGCGCACGATGAATATGCGTTAATGGCGGAAACTAAGTGGAAGAAAAACCGTAAGAAGAAGAAGAAGAATTCAGTGAAAGTAAATCGATGTTATACCGCAAATGAATGGCAAGGATTTCCACTCGAAAACTCTTTCGCTTCACACACGCTCCCCTCCCTTTGCCCTTCAAATCCGTTGATCGTTCTTCCTCTCCATTCTCCTCTTTTCCAGAACCAGATCTTTCACTCGACACCACAAATCCTCCGAGACATAACCGAAGCCACTCACTTCTTCAATCATGTCAAAGCGTAAGAGAATTACTTCAAATCCATGGTCATTTGATTACCTCTGGTCTTTTTAACCACCATTTTTGGGCCAACAGAGTTCTATTGCAGGCCTCAGAGTTTGGCGACATCGTTTATACTGTTTTGATCTTCAGGTATATCAGCGTTCCCAATACCTTCTGTATCAATAGAGTAATTAAGGCTTATTCTCTTAGCACGGTTCCTCTAGAGGCTGTATTTCTGTATTTTGAATGGCTTGGTAATGGGTTTCGGCCAGATTCGTACACTTTTCTTGCACTTTTTTCCGCTTGTGCGAGTTTTGGCTGTGAGGCTTCTGGCCGTAAGTGCCATGGACAAGCTTTCAAGAATGGGGTCGACTCTGTGATGGTTTTGAGAAATAGTTTGATTCATATGTATGGCTGTTGTGGGCATATTGAGCTCGGTCGGAAGGTGTTCGACGAAATGTCGACGTGGGATTTGGTATCCTGGAATTCTATTGTTACTGCTTATGCAAGAGTTGGAGATTTGCATTCTGCCCATGACATGTTTGATAAAATGCCTGAGAGAAATGTTGTGTCTTGGAATTTGATGATTAGCGAGTATTTGAGAGGTGGGAATCCGGGCTGTGCAATGAAGTTGTTTAGGAATATGGTGAATATAGGAATCAGAGGGAATAATACAACAATGGTAAATGTTTTTGGTGCTTGCGGTCGATCGGCCAGGCTGAATGAAGGAAGATCGGTTCACGGTTTTATGTACCGTAATCTGATGAATTTTTGTGTATTTATCGACACGGCATTGGTTGACATGTATAGCAAATGCCAGAAAGTGTCTATTGCACGTAGAGTTTTTGACAGGATGCTGAGTAGAAATTTGGTTACCTGGAATGCAATGGTTTTGGGGCATTGCCTACATGGGAATCCTGAAGATGGACTTAAGCTGTTTGAGGAAATGGCTGCCAAATTAAGAGAAATAAATGGGGAAACTGGCAGTGGCAAGGAATTCAAGCAATATGAAGGTAAGCAAAAAGTCTTTCCAGACCAAATTACATTTATTGGTGTTCTATGTGCTTGCGCCCGAGCAGGACTGTTGGAAGATGCAAAGAATTACTTTGATGAGATGATCAATGTGTTTCTTGTGAGGCCAAATTTTGCCCACTACTGGTGTTTAGCCAATGTTTACGTTGCAGCAGGGTTGATACAGGAGGCTGTAGAAATACTGAGGAACATGCCTGAAGATAACGAGGACTTCTCCTCAGAATCGGTTGTATGGATTAACCTGCTCACTACATGTCGTTTCGTGGGAGATGTTTCTTTGGGAGAACAGATAGCAAAGTATTTGATTGACATGGAACCTAAGAATGACTCGTACAATAGATTGCTTCTCAATATTTATGCTGTAGCAGGGAGATGGGAGGATGTTTCTAGAATAAAATTATTGATGAAAGAAAAAAGACTCGGAACGATGCCAGGTTGTAGACTAATAGACCTGAAAGAGATCGTTCACAGATTAAAACTGGGAAATCTTCTGCAAGAAGGGATGAAGGAGACAAACACAGTGATGCATAAACTTGCTAGTGAAGTGAGTCTATTGTCAAGCATTGCTGCAGGGCAATCAGATTTTGGAGTTTAGAACCAATTTGCTATCAAGAAAAAAATGCGTGTGTTTAATCTTGTTGCTTGTAGTTCAAGCCCAGGAGGGTCTGTTTCTGTAGTATGACAAAGATGATCGAAACACTAGACTCACAGATTTAAGCGATCTCCCAAACAAGTTGTGACCGTAACAGCATATTGCTACCTGAAAAAATGAGCACACAGTCCTGGAGAGTTATGCTTTTAACATCATATGGTAGCTGAACAGCAGAAAGAGAAGGTTTGTTTTCCCTGCTCTTCAGCTCATGATGTTGTGGTTATGCGGCAGATTCATGTTCAAAGCTCTCTCTTCAACCTTGCTGCATATGAAGTGAAGGTGGAACAATAATAGTTATTGTATTTATTGTTCATCTGAATTCATGAACAATTTTGACGAGCAATTGTTCTTGATCTTATCTTTCGATTCGATCCGGTTTGAATTCATTTTGATCATCATGAAATAACAAGTACTAAAATTCTCAAAATATCATCAAGCTGTCTAAATTGATTTGATGTTTCTAACTCCAATTCGTACGAATCTCATCATTCTTCTGGATCATTCTGATTTTTGAAGAAATTGCAAGTTTCCTGAAAATGTGTCTTTAGAGAGCAGCGTAGTTGCAGCTGAGCAAGATGAAACAAAGGAATGTTGGCTCTTACTAATTCAACTCACATGAATCAAAGGAACAACTTCCTTGATTTGGATAACCAAAAAAGGAAAGCAATTGTCTTCGTAATTTGCTGTGTACGTCGTGGGAAAACTGGACATCTCTATTTATACACCAAACTGTCTTGCACAATTCAGAGTCACAATATTGAGTTCAAATCCATCCTTGAACCATGAACATCTGTTATACAGTCTACACGTGCTTTTTCTATTTTATACCAAAGAAATGTACTACTGAAGAGTATTTATAACACTATGTACAGAGTATACCAACTTTACACTGGGTTAATCAATAATGATGAGACTAAGCAATGTTTATTTACAACTTACATGGAAGCGTCCAGGACAATCAAGTATATTGACTTTCCAAAGCGACTGAAATATGTTTTCGGTTACCTCTTAGGATTCCATGTATTGCAATGGTGGGGGGATGGTTTTTGTGTCCTCCGTACCTGCAAGTTTAATTTTGAATAAAATTGATGGGAAGGTCTTTCTACCTGTAATAGTACTAACATGAAGGTTTATCCACGGGCATCCACATGACAAAAGATGTATGATGTAACATTATGTTAGTGCATGTTAGAGAGTGATTTTGAAATAGTTGAAATCACTCTTATCGTGTTTAAAGTACCTTTCAATTCGTTTACATTTGAAATAGCTCAAAAATCAATTCAATGTTTAATTTTGTACTTTTAGACACATTTTTCATATAATTACAATTGATTTTGAATTATTAAAAGCATTTTACGACTAATTTTAAAAATGATAAAAATAATTTTAGCAATTTTAGAATTACTCACATACATGTCCTTATATTATCATAGAAATTTGTCAGGCCATCGTTAAAATTTTGTATATTACCTTAACATATTTGAACAAATTATTGTGTAAAGGTTTGGACATCAAAATAAAATTTTTAAACCAAAAAATAGAAATGAAGAATTGTAAGTACACACCGCAACGCATTTCTACTTCTCGCCATTCTTGGACGAGCGCACAGCAACAACACAGGAAGTGAGAGAGAAAATCATCAACAAGGCCACCCTGCAAAAGAAAGTGACCAAGAAGCGAAAGACGTGCATCACTAATTCGGATTGGTAATCAAAGGTTATACATGTCCAAAAAACAAGTTACGAACTACGTTATAAAAATGCATTATCCTAGAAAGTACACACGAACGTCAAATAGATATAGAGTAGAGCAAGAGGACTCGAAGCAAGAAGCGGATCGTAATTACAGAAACTCACAAAGCATCCAAGTAATTTAATACTCGCGGCTAGCAACTATGGGCTGCTAGGTCATGAGCTCGAGAAACAATCTTTGTCATTGGCATCTCCATGGGATACGAACATCTAAGCTTCCAAAAGAAGCATATTGCTACCCTCACTATCTAACCTTTTAAAGATACGTTTGAGAACGATGTTATAAAAGTAAAAATCACTTTTATCATTTCAAAAGTATCTCAAAATATGGTTTTATTAATTCAAAATCAATTTTGTTAGTATGAAAATTATATTTAAAAGTGTAAAATCAAACCATAAATGATTTTGATTATGATTTTGAGTGAATAAAGAGCTGAGGCTCAATGAAAATATAGTTTTTGGGGTGGAATTTGTGGCCTAAACCTAATAGGATTTGTTATTTTTCTAGTTTCTTCCTTAACAGAATGCAAGATTGTTTCATAATAAGATTTTAATTATTTCAAAATCATTACCTCACTGAATTGAGAGCTATTCTTTCACGCAAGGGTGGATGGTGGATGGAATGGACTGAAAAAACCGGTTTAATTGAAGAAGGAAAGTCTCTATTTATAAGTTAGAACATTAGTTACCTTGATATTTAACATATTCCGGAGTTTTCGTCGGAAACAGCAAGTGTAACAACAGCATGAGAACACCAAAGAATATGCCATCAACTCGTTACACGCATCCGCTGAAGCTGATAATCAAAGGAAACGTAAGACTTTTTTTTAGATTTGATACGTTACGAGGCATATTTTATGCTAGATCTTCAGCATTGGAGCCATATATGGTGTTGAGAAGACGAAAGCGAGAGGGACATTCGTTGAGATATTCTACATTTTGTGTGATGGATCCATAAATCATGAGATTATCTCCGACTACATCACTATTGAATCATGTTATCTTAACCATCATTATGAAGCACTGGCCGAGTTGAAAATAGACATTTAGTAATTACTTACATACATGCCTGTCGGTGGCGACAGAAGCAACCTTTGACAATGTCCAACAAGGACAGAAAAATGTCTTTATACCTGGAAAATGTACAAAAAATACTTGGAATGAGAAACAACACATATGCACATACCGCAACCAATTATACTAAAGAAAGAACACTCTTCAGTCCTATCACGAGGGCAAGCTAACAAGTACAGCTTCAAAAGTGAGATGAACGTACAAAGATAAGGTTGTGAACAGCAACCAAACAAATCAGCATGCCATTCTTCATGTTGACAATTGCTGGCTAGCAGATCACGTCTTGATGAAATTGATGATCCCTTTCTGAAAGTGGAGGAAAAAAAGGGAACAGAATCCACCATATGAATGATTTCCAAGATAATCAATATGCCAAGACATCATGAAGTTTCACTAGCAGACATTGTGTATATTAGTTAACTTATCAGAGCATTCTAATCCTGATGGAAATAGAAGAGTTTGAACTTTCAAAACTGATATAAGAAATAGACATTGGAGTCTGTTTGTCCGTAACAGTATGCAAGACCACTAAAACTGCTAGCATCTGAAAAATCATACCCATAGATATACCCACGAAAATACAAAGAAAGGACTAAAACAAAGACAAACCTACCTTGCCATAATAGCATCTCTATTCTTGTTAAAACTTCCATCATACGCATGAGTAGTTCCACCATTGGCATCAGAATAATTATATTCATGTTGTGTCGGAATGCCTCTCTGAAAATCTTTTTCCATAAAATAATTGGCAGATAAGGCTTCTGTGATATCAAATAATCGTTCAATTATTTGACATTGCCCAACATCCATATTAGATTGAGATATTTGCAGCTCAAGCTGAAGTTTTTCATTTTCCTTTTGAAGCGCATCATGGAGCCCCAAGTTTGGGTAGGAACGAGAAAGAGTTTTTTTCAATATGGAAGCATCGTACTTGATACATTCTGGTTTGAGGATCACATCCTGGATCTTTCTATCATCCTCCTCGAATGTATACTCGCATTGATGCTTTTCAATATCATCAAGCCTCTCCTGAGAAAAAAAAAAAAAACAACAGAGAAAATCACTTTAATCGAGTTAGGCCATCTTAATAAGCACAAGCATCAAATCAAACTACTAGGAACCATTTTTATTTTTATTTCCAATATGGAGATAGAATGTTTCGTATTAGTAGGATAGGTACTAAATACACTAAAATGAACTTTTCTTCGTTTTGATAGGTAGTAATTGATAGATATCCATTTGTCAGTTAACAAAATGAATAAAACAGCGAGAAATTTATAAAACTAACAGTAAAAGAAAGTGAATTATTACTCTGACTCGTGCATTGTCCACCAAATTAATCAGAGGGACGAGCCTTAGGTATCTATCGATTTCACTTTGAGCCTTCCTGAATTGATAAACAACATTCCAACCCATAGCCAACAAATAGAGATAGCTACGATCCTGGCAACTATTGATCAAAATGTATGATTTTCTTAAGGCATCTTCCAGTTGCTCTAGAGGCTCTCGAGTCTCAGGATATTTCTTCAGCTCTGAGATCTTGAGTTGGTCCAATAAGTTCCCGATCAACTTGAGATGCTGTGCAAATTGCTTGCAGTTCTTCTTGTGCATCCTTGCGGTATTTGCTGCTTTTACAATCATTGAAATCAGCTGAACTGCATTGATACCCGTCAGCTGGGCCACACCAGCAACGTCCCCAAGACTATCCCACGAAGACATACTTAAATCGAAATGTGCTTAGAAACACCACTGTCCATGACCCCCTAGAATTTCCAAATTGCTTACCAAGAAGGTCACCAATTCCAAGTTTCCCTTTCCTAATCAGCAAAAATTCGACTGCGGAATCTTTGAGAAACAATTCTTGATTATACTAGAAATTTCAGCAATCATCATTTCGTTGAAGATCTCTAACTCTTAGAAGTTCAAACGTCCAGCACGCACTTTTCAGCTGCATCATAGATTATCCAGATAATTGCATGTTGAACCTCAAAGGAAAACAAAAACACACAGGTACATCTACATTCATCACACACACATATATTTTGAAAAATAACAATCTCGAAACGCTACGACAAATTTCCAGTATGTTCATGATTGTTTTTTAAGCTTCCAACGAACTTTTCGGCAAACGACAAGAAACTGAAAAGACAAGTAATACATGTAATTTTCCACTAATATCTGATAATTTAAATTAGAATGAAAGATAGAATCATAGAATACAGTTCAGATCGCCTTACAAATAACATAACTTCAACTGAACTTGATATTGCATCCGAAACATAAAATGCAGAACACTAAAAAATTTAAATTAGAATAAGAGATAGAATCATAGAATACATTTCATATCACCTTACGATAATAAAGATAACGATAACATTACTTCAACTGAACTTGAAATTGCATACGAAGCAGAAAATGCAGAACACTATAAAATTTGAATTGAAATAAGAGATAGAATCATAGAATACCTTACAAAATAACGATAACGATAACATAACTTCAACTGAATTTGAAATTGCATCCGAAGCACAAAATGCAGAACAACGATAAGTTCGAAAGAGCATGCCGGAAAAGAGAAACTCAACTATTTTACAGAAAACAGAAAGATTTCTGCAGTGAAGAAGTAGCAGAACTTTGGATACTTACATTTTCTGAAAATCATTAAGCGGTAACGATCTTCATTTGTTTATTTCGTCTCTTTGCTGGAATTTGGGACATTCAGAGCAGAGACCTCTGAATCGCTTAGATCATCGTTCGAAATCTTGTACCTCCACAATCTGCTTTGACAGTTTCTCGTGAATTGAATAGCTCTTTTGCAGAAGCGCTCTCCCCACACGCACGCCATGAGAGTCATGTAAGCAACTATCATGCGTAACCAACGGAAAAGCCCTTCATATGTTTCAAATTGCAACATTGCCATTCCCGCGAAATACAGATTTTTATATATATTCTCTTTACATCAATATGCATTTCTTTATTTGTTTATTTATCGAAAATTTGGATGAATATTCCTTTTTCAATCCCAAAAATATATATCAAATTTCACCCAAACTTTCAATTTCATCCGGCTTGGTATATATTATTATTTCTACCTTCTATTCACATTTCACTAGTTTATCTACCAATGTTAATAAAAATAAAGTAAAAAATAAAATATTATGTAAACTCACTAACCTCATTTATTTCAAATTTGTTACAAATTTAAGTTTGATTAATGTATAAATTTACCATTGAATAATTTTGCTAAAAGTCACAAATTTTAAAAAAAGTTAACTCACTTTTTTCTTAACTTTATCAAATTTGTACCACACATATGTTTCATAATTCATCCAAAACATGTGAGAATACTTTTTTTAAATAATTTATTGTATTGATATTCATTTCTTCGAAATTCTAAAAAAGACATTATATGGACGGAAAGGACCTAAACAATATTTATTTTATTTTATTTTATTTTATTTTAACTTCTTACAAAAACATATGCATAATGAAAATATACTACACTTAAAATCGAGTCAAATTATAATAGTTGATATTGATTTTGTAGTACTAAATTTTGTTTAAGGTTCTCTTTACCCTTCTTTCCCTCATGTTGTGATGATATTAGGCTAATCTTTGGTAGTTAATTTGATTTCCATGCTTTTTAATTTTAAGTTTTAAGAGTTGTGTCTCATAGTTTCTATACAAGTTCTTAATAAATTTCTCTATTCTCAATTTTGTAGGTAACATATTCTCAAACTTCAATGATTGGTTTAAAAGATTCTTGACAACTCAACCATTTTTTAACTTTCATAAATTTATTGAACACAAAATTTAAAGTCTAATATAAAATTAAAATTTTGTCTATTAGTTGGTTAATTTTAAGAGGTTATTGAATATGTCAAAAGTATATTAGATACAAAATTATAAATTTAGGTCCGTTGGTAACCATTTCGTTTTTTGTTTTTAGTTTTTAAAAATTAAGCTTATTTCCTTTTCATTTCTTATAATGATTTGTAACTTTCTTAAATACAATAGTTAAATTCTTAACCAAATTCCAAAAAAAAAAAAAGTTTTAAAAAGCTACTTTTTTTAGTTTTAAAAAATTGGCTTGGTTTTTTAAAATATTGCTAAAAATAGAAAACAAAAGAAGAAATTTGGAGGGATAAGTAATGTCTATAAGTTTAGTTTCAAAATAAAAAACCAAAAACAAAATAGTTACCAAATGAGACATTAAACAAAAATTTGAAAACTCAAAGCACATAACACTTTTAAAAATCAGTGTATTAGACATTTAAAACTTTAAAAACGTTCTTTTAAGAGACGCTTTAAGAATTTAACACTTGCAATTTAACCAAAATCTATCGTCCTTGTCACGTTAGATAGAAATAATAAAATTTTAATACGTTATTTGGTTTGAAATAATGTAACGTAAGTTTATGACAAATAAGTTATTCAATTATGAGTATAAGGTGAAGTGAAAGATCCCCCAAACAAACAGAGTAATTTGATATTAAGATTGTTTTAAATTAAGATATGTTTATTCTTTTAACGGGAAAAAAAGAAAAAGAAAAAAAAAAGAAATTTAATTAACTAAATTGGCGAGCTCAAAACGACGTAGCAACGTCCTTTCTGGTGTGGGATTCGTGACGTTTCAACCCAGCTTTGGTCGGTACTAGTTTAATTTGATATTTTGCTTGCCTTTGAACTGACACATAATATTGGGAAACCCTTCAATAAAAAGCAATTTTATTCATAATTAATGACCCCAAACTGATGCAAAATTCTAACTTCCAACTAACAAATTACGTCTCGTATGATAGCCTAATTAATTTGATTTTTTCTTTTAGATTCCGTTTGATAGTTGATTTTTTATTTCTTTACTTCCAAATTTCTTTCTTTGTTATCTTTTTTTTACCAATAATTTAAAAAATTAAGCCAAATTTAAAAACTAAAAAAAAGTAGTTTTTAAAAACTTATTTTTGTTTTTGAAATTTAGCTGAAAATTAAACTATTGTACTTAAAAAATACGCAAATCATTGTAAGAAAATTAGGAGGATTTGGCTTAATTTTCAAAATAAAAAACGAAATGGTTGTCAAACAATGTCTTTATTTTATTTTTTAAAATTAAGTCATTAGACACTGCTTCCACTTTCAAATTTATTCACTTTTATCTATTTTTTTATCAATAATTTAAAAAACCAAGCAAGATTTTAAAAACTAAAAAAATGGCTTTTAAAAACTTTTTTTTGTTTTAGAATTTAGCTAAGAATTTTATCATTGTACTTAAAGAAAGATGCACATCATCATAAGAAATGAAAAAGAAATAAGCTTAATTTTCAAAAATCAAAAACAAAAACAAAAACTGAAGGTCCTTGGTAACTATTTTATTTTTTGTTTTTGTTTTTTAAAATTAAGTCTATTTCATCCACTTTTTTGCCGCAATTTACATTTTTCTTGAGTACAATGGTTGAATTCTTAGTCAAACAAAAACAAAAATAAACTTTTGAAAGTTACTTTTTTTTAGTTCTAAAAAATTGGCTTGATTTTTTAAACAATTGGTAAAAAGTAAATAAGAAAGGAAAAAAATTGGAGGTGGAAGTAATGTCCATAGAATTGATTTTAAAAAACAAAAACAACAAACAAAATGATTACCAAACGAGATCTTAACTATCTATTTTTTAAAGGTATACTTGTTTCTTCCTAATTTTATTATGATGGATTTCAACTTTCTCACAAATACTTGAATTCTCTATTAAATTTTTAAAATAGAAGTTTAAAAAGAAAAAAAATTAAAAACTAAGTTAAGGAAAAAAACTTGGTTTAATTTTTTAAACATAGTTAGAAAGAGGAATAACAAAACAGGTAAATTTATATATTAATAAGTTATTTTTTGAAAACTAAAAATTAAATGGATGAATTTAATTTTTTTTTTCTTTTGAATTTTTTAATAATTTACTTTAAAAATTAAATTTATAAATACTACTCTCTCACCAATAAATTTTCTTTCTTTCTTTTTTTTTTTTCTTTTTTTTTTTTTTACATATTATCCCTTTTCAAAAACTAAGGTAATTAAAACAGTTTTAAAGTTCATCTATTTCTTAAATTTAAATCCAGTTGTTTCTTTAAAGATTATAGAAAGAAAAAAAAACATAAATTTCAAAACCATCAACTTAAAAAGTAAATATAAAAAAATGAACCAAAATATTTACAAAATATAATAAAATTTTAGAACTATCAATGATAGATGTTGAGATATTTACTTTATCTATCAGTGTAGTGTAAGTCTATCAACATCTATCATTGATAATTCTAAAATTTTATTATATTTTGTAAATATTTTGGTTCATTTTTTTATATTTAAAAATAGCCCTAATAATTGATAGACTTATAGATCAACGTCTATCATTGATAGTTCTAAAATTTTATTATATCTTGTCAATATTTTCAACCGATTTATCATTTGAAATAATTTTCCTAATCATTAACTTTCTTTTTCTCACTTTTTTTTTTCATTGCGTTTTCTTTTAATTAAGCAGTGGAGAAAAGGGAGGGAAAAAAAAAAGTTTGAGGCAGCTTAAAGAAAAAGAGTCCTCCTCTAAGTTTCTAACCTCTACGTTTCAGATGATGTTTCATTTTCAGTCTTTATAGACCTGACAAGTGTAACAGTTTTCATATCTGATGAACCCTAATTTTTCTTTAATATGTTACATATTATATATTGTTTTTGTTTTTGTGTTTATTTTTATTTTTATTTTTGAAGTTGAGGATAAAAATTATTATAGGTTTGAATTCTTAAACTTCAAATAATATTTTATTTTGATCTCTAAACTTTTTAAAATATTTATTTTAATCTCTAAACTATGAATATTGTTCTATTTTGGTTCCAAAACTTTTTAAAATGTTCATTTACTATATCAATATTTTATTAACTTCTTAACAAAATGGACGATTGAACTATCAAATAAGTGAGCTACTCTAGAAAATCTAGAATTTCAATTTGTAAAAGTGGCAAAGTAGGAGAATTTAAATGATATTTTTAGTTCAAAACTTTAGTCGTTTGGTATTATGGCGTGTTAGTTATTGACATTTTACTTTTATCTCCATCTTGTTCGATACATCTAGATTCTAGTCATTAAAAAATATAAGTTCCCTTACATTTCTGTTAAAAAGTTAACATAATTTAAATAGTGAAAACTAAAACAAACATTTTTTTAAAATTTAAGAACTAAAATGAATGCTTTCGTAGAGTTTAAGAATAACAAGATTCAAAGGTTAGAAAGTAAAATTGTATTTAACGTTAGGAAGTAAAATAAGATTTAAACTTTTTTATATCTCATTTAAAAATAGAAAATTCATTTTAATAGGAGGCGTCCCCCAAATGGATTTGAGGTGGCGGAGTAGTAAGTGGTCCACGTAATTTGCAGAAAATGAGGCTTCTAGGTCCGGCCCATTGGCCCAAAGAAAATTAAGAAATTACTTTAAAAAATTTAGACCTATTTGATAATTATTTTGTTTTTTAAAATTAAGTTTATAGATATTATTTCTACTTCTAAATTTTTTCTCTTGTTATATATTTATTACTAATGGTTTAAAAAAGTAAGTCAAATTTTGAGGACTACAAAAATAGCTTTCAAAAATTTATTTTTGTTTTTGGAATTTGGTTAAGAATTATATAAATCATGATAAGAAATATAGATGAAATATGCTTAATTTAAAAAAAAATCAAACGTTTACTAAACTGTTTTTTGGTCACTGAGATGTTAGAAATATGTGCATTTGGTTCCTAATGTTTCAAATTAGTCATTTTAATCTTTAGTTTTTAGAAATAAATTTAAAAGGTCCCTCAGCTAATAAATATATTAGACTTAAATATAAAATTAATGAAAATATGATGTGACATGATGACTTAGAAAAATATATTTTTTAATATTTCCCGCTTCTCTCTTCTCTCTTCTTTATCTTTATCTCTTCTCTCTCCTCTATCTCCATGTCTCTTTTTCGGTCGTTTTTTCAATTGAAAATGATGATGAAATTTGCTCACTCTCTATCTTCTTTTTCTCACAAGAAAATGAAATGAATGTAGCATGTATGGATCAAAGATTTTGAAGACAAAAAATGATTTTTTGTTGTGAGAAAAAACGGAGACAAAGAGTTAACAAAAACGACAAAAGTTAAAGAAAACCTTCAAGTTGTAGTTTTCATGGCTTCTAAAAAGTAAATCAACATAAAAGAATGTAATTTTATATAAGAAAAGTACAAAAGTCTCAAATGGCTCTTTTGTTTTTTTTCTTTCTCTTCTATTTTCTTTGTGGAATCTTGTCTCTGTGATTTTAGATGTTGAAAAAAGGAAAAGTTGTCCGTGATGGCGTCAGGAACTTTTCTAGCGAGGAGGAAATTTGTTGAGATATCCAGGTGAAGGAGACGACCAATCGACATAGATAGGGAGATGAAGAATTTGAAGACTTTTCCTTTCTCTTTTATTTTTGAAATTCTCTCTAGAAAGGGATTTGAAATATCTCTCTCAACTTGTTTGTTCCTAATCCATGTAAGAGAAAGAAGAGAGATGAGTGAGCAAATTCCATCATGCTCTCCAATTGAAAAAATGATAAACAAAGATACATGTAAATAGAGAAGAGATGACAAGAGAGAAGAGAAAAGAGGCCAGAAGAAGAAGAAGGAGGAGGAGAGAGAAGACAAAGAAGTGCGGAGTATTAATATATATATATATACATCTTGCCACATATTTTTTAATTAAATTTATATTTAAATTTAATATATTTATTAGTTGAGAAACTTTTTAAATTTATTCTAAAAAACTCATGAATTAAAATGACTGATTTAAAATATTAGGAACCAAACGTATCTATTTCTAAAATTTTAGAGATGAAAAAGTATTTTCCCTTCTTATTTCATTTTCAAAAAATAAATTTCATTTAATATGAAGAGAAAAAAGAAAGAGAAGCTAAAATGGACATGGATTAACTCATATTGCTTAACAATTGGGAGGTTTGTTAACAAAAAAATGGAGAAGGAACTGAAGAGTTGGAGGAAAAAAAGAGTTGAGAAAAAGAATTAAAGGCGCATGAAAAAAATTCCATTAATCTATTAGGGCCGTTTGACAATATTGGAATACCAACTCAATATTTGACAACCAACTTTAAATGTTGGTGGGGTTGACAACCAACTCATCTCAATTATCTCTCCTTCCAATATTTTTAATGGTTCCATCCATTGGTCTCTATTGGCAATTATTGTTACCACACTCCGACGACATACTCCAATGAGCACCTTCCAGTAGCCAACTCTGACGACCACTTCTGATGACACTCCGTCAATCAATTCCGACAACCACCTTGGTTAAAAAAAATATATATGACTTCCACATTCACACGACCAACTCCGACGAAGAACTTCGGGCTCTACCAACCACCTCCGGCAACAACTCTAGCTACTAACTCAAACGACTACCTTCGCACAACCAACTTCGGCGACATACTTTACCTACCACCTTCGTGTGCCCAACTTTAACCACCACTGATAAAAATAAAACGATGAGTTTAATTACCCACCATTTTATCACTCTCACTCTCACCGTTTTCTCATGCGTTTTCATTACTCTCCCAACTCTCTCGATTACTTTATCGTTTTCCTTTCTCATGCTCTCTTCACATTTACTCTCCTTCTCTCATATTCTCTCTTCTTTCACTGTATGGTTCATTTTTCTCATTTTTTCTCTTCTTTCTCTGTCTGGCTCGTATGGGTTTTATTTTCCCCTTTCTTTCTCAACTCCTCCTTTCTCTTTTTTTATTTTCTTTCTATGGTTGTTCTTTTAGATCTAATTATTCTTCTTCTATTTCAATTTTTTCTTAGATCTAAAAAATATTACATACGGCGTCCTATTATTATTTCACTAAACAAAAGTTCAATGATATGTTTTAAACAACCTATCCTGTGATGTTTTCAAATATTACATAATTCTAATAAAATAGTGGAATCTAAATTATGGCTCAAGTTTTTTTTTTAAAAAAAAAACGATAGTTTGTACACTAATGCAACATAATAGTAGAAAAAATAGACACCAATATTTCTAAAATTATTTCACTGGTTTTAGAAAAAGGTAAATTCATATTCCACAAGTTGGTAAAAAAAGACTATCTAATAGTTGGTTTTATGATTTAAATGGTAAGATTTTAGTAATTGGTAAAAAATGACTATCTAATAGTTAGTTTTATGATTTAAATTGTAAGATTTTAGTTTTTTTTTTCGAGATTAACATTTAAGTGTCATCCCTTCAATCTAAAACAATGTCAATAGTTTCATTTGATGACACTAATCCTTTAAGTTCTTTTTATTTTTTATGGTAATTAATGATTAAGTTGGTTTTTGAATTGAATAATCACTTCTATTTGAGTGTTTAAAAAGTTGAATTCAAAATTTTGCGTTATGTATATGAATACTTTGTAGAGAATTTGTTATGTTATGCAAATGGAAAAAAATTATAAGTTTTTTTTGTTTGTATCTTAGAAAAGTTAGAAAAATATGTGTATAGTTGAAAATTAAAATCAACAATAGTAAAAAAAAAAAAACAAAAAACAAAAAAACAAAAAAAACAAAATCAATTTCATTTACAAAGCTATCCTCAACTTAACTTAAGTCAACTCTACATCCAAACACATACAATAATTACTAACTAAACAACTTTGCACACCAAACACAGATAATGTAACTCTGTAACTCTCCAAATAATAATTACCAACTCAACTCAACTCTCTGTTTTTTATCACGTATCAAATACCCTCTTAGATATTTTGAAAGTTTATTTGTTTATTAGATAAAAAATTTAAATATCATGGATCTATTAAACATTTTCTAACAAAAAGATATTCAAGTCCATGTTGAACACAAATTTAAAACTAAGGACTAAATTTGTAATTTTTTTTTTTTAATTTAGGGTATGTTTGGAATATATTTTCAAGTGTTTAGTTTAAAAAGTAAGCTAATTTAGAAGAATTTGGAGTGTTTGGTGTCACAATCGCACTTTCGGAAGCTCCACTTAACGATTGTGCGACACTTGTTACCGCTCACAAACAAGTCAGTCAATTCGAATATGGAATGTTGATGGCACACCGGGTGCCTCTTGCAACCTCTACCCCCGTTCAAGAGAAAACAGGTTTAGAGAAAAGGTTTTCACAAACGTTTGAATGTATGAATAGCGAAGAAAAAGATTGTAGTAGGCTAGAAAGCAATAAGCAACAACAACGACTTTATAGCATACCACTCCGAGTATGGGGAAGTGATGGTTAGTCTTATCCCTATATAGTGCATTATGAACGAAAAGCCAATTGACACCATTGCATATGCAAAAGGGCGAGTGGTCACTTACAACAAAAAGTACAAGGAAAGAAAACTAACTTAATTAATGAAATACATAACATGAAAGCATGATAAAAGGGGGTTGGATTGGGCATGCGGCCATGGGCAACAAGCTCTGGACAAGCATGATCGTGACATTTGGCAACCGCTCAAAATAGTTTTTCAAGTGTATTTTAATCAGTTTTTATTTTTAAAAAATGATTAAATAAAAATGAGTTTTTTTAAAAATATTTTTTTTTCTCAAATCAGTCCAAATAGGCTCTTAGTTTTTCTATAAATTTTTATAATACAATATAGGACAAGGGTATTAGAACCACTAACCTCTTGCCCACTAAAATATACTTCATGTCAATTAAGCTATACTCGATTTGGCTCTAAAAATACAGGTTTTGGTCCTTAGGTTTGAAAATGTTGCACTTTTAGTTCCTAAGTTTTGAATTTGCTTTCAATTTAGTTGGTTTCAAAATGTTACAATTTTATCATTGAGATTTGAGTTTTGTTTCAATTTGGTCTATATGTTTCAAGATTTACACTTAACCTATTTTCATTAAAGTTCACTTTCAGTCTTTGACGTTAATGTTTCACTTTTAGTATTTGACATTAATGTCTTTTAATTAATTTAAAGTAATTATGAAGTAATTTAAATTTTTAGTAATGATGAAAAATAGTGAAACATAATTAATTTTGTTAATTATTTTAAATTAATTAATAGACATAAACGCTAACTATAATGATAAATTGAGTTTAAAAGTTTAAATATTGAAATCTAGAAACCAAATTGAAACAAAACTCAACTCTCATAAATAAAATTGTAATATTTTAAAACTTAAAAATTAAATTCAAAGATTAAAAGTATAACATTTTGAAACTTAGAAACAAGATAGAGACTAGATTCAGAGAAATGAAAAAGATTAGTTTTTCTATAAACTATAATTAGAATTATAAAAAAAAATAAAATAATATACAAATATACTGTAAAATTGAAACAATTAAATTGTGGTTGGAGATTTTCTAGATGTCTGGGAATTTGTGCATAGAAATGCTATCAGAATTTAAAATTGAGTTTGTGTTTATTTATGAAATTAAGCATGAAAATCTTATTATAATTGCAATAGATTGATAATTTAAAGAATAAATAATATTCAGTATATCAATAAAAAGTTAATTAATTATGAATCAATAATAATTTTAATTATAAATATTTGAAGATCGAGTAATTTATAATTAAAACCAACCAATTAATGCATTTAATAAACGTCATACTAATTACAATCAAGCACTTAATTATTTTTATTATTAATTAAGTTCAACATTAGTAATTTTACTTTTAATTAAATAATATAAGAAAATATATTTTAATGGACAAATATTATATAAAATGTGAAGAAAATTAGATAAAAATATGATATATTAATAAAGAATACTAAAAAGTGTTTTGTAAATATGATATGTTAATGATGAATTGAGTAATAAAAAGTAATCAAAATAAATAATAAGTAATAATTATATGTTCATAATAAATAATAAATGATCAAATTAAAATTAATCTCCATAAATTACTTGTTTATTAAAAATAATAATAATAAATTATTATTATTGAAAAATGAAGTTTAATACTAATTAAATTTAACTAACTCCTGTTTAATAATGAAATATATTTAAGATATTATTAGTTAATAAATTAATAATTTATATAAAAAATAATTCCATTCATTTAATAAATTTTTATTATAAAAATAAGTTAAAGNTTTTATTAAATTAATATTAATTAATTAGTTAGTTAACTATATTCAAAGTGAAATGATATATAAAACGAAAAATAGGAAAAGAGAAAATTCACCATTCTTTAAAGAATAAAAAACCCTTTATATGTGGGAAATGAGGATGCTGAGAATAATTTATTCCCAACAAAGAGTTGAAAACTGTGAAACAAAGCAAAAAAACCTGCAAACCAAAAGGTTGAAAGGATTTCGAATACTAGAAAATAAGTTGTTAAAAAAATACTCGAAAATAACAAAAAGCAACCACTCCCACGACCCCTCCAACCAACGAAATTGTGTGGGTCAAAACCGAAGATGAGTATTAAAATATAGATGTCGACATTTAGATTTCAATTTAAAAAATATATAGAATGATGTAAGTCGTAAAATTTATTAAAAAAAAATATATATATTTAGATTAATAATTAATCTGTTTTTATTCTCAAATAAAATTATAAATTTTGATATTAATATTATTATATATTCATATAAGATTAAATAGACAATATATTTTATATATATTTTACCGTAGTAATAAAAAAAATATTAGAGATATTAATGGATATTTAATATTGACGTAAAACTGTAAAACTGTTTGATTTAAGAAGGTATTGAGACGTGGACAGATATGAAAGGAGGTGCATTGAAAGAGAGAGAAACTATATATAATATCAGAAAAAATTACGAGGAGTGTTTTTAATGATTTGAAGGGTGAGAATCTTGTAAGCTTTGTTGGAAGGGTGGTAACTATCCCAGAAGATGTATTGATCAGGATCAGGGCATGTTAATTTTGTAGATAAAGGGTTGCATAGAACGCTGACTTCTATGGTTCCTGTCCCACAACATCCTTTCTTCGCCTCTTCGAATCCTGAATAAATTAATTCCAATATGTAACACCGTTATTTAAGAAAATAAATGTTTTTTCATAAATATATTTTTATTTAAATACGTGATCAAAACTATCTAAAATAGACTTTAAAAGCTATTTTGAAAGGTTGTTAAACACTTCATTGACTTATTTTTTAAATTAAACACTTGAAAATATATTCAAAACACACTCTTAATTCATAATATCATTAATTAATGAATAATAATTAATCTATTTTCTAAAATTGATTTACTTATTCACTATATTTTCTTTAAGATTTTGATTTTGATTTTTGAGGTTGAAATTACTTATTTTGCCTCTAGAGTTTGGAGGAATTTTTATCTTTTATATATAGTTGGATAAAATTTCATAAATAGTCTCTAAATTTTTATTAAGTTAAGAGATGAATTCTAAATTTTAAATTAATTGAGTTAAATTCTAACTTTCTTCTAAATATAGGAATCAGATTTATAGTTTAACCTATTTTTAATTACAGTGAAAAAATAATGAATAAAACTAGTATTTTAAACTAAAAATGAATAAAAGTAGTATTTGAAACTAAAAAGGAAATGAAAAACTTTATAAAACAAAATGTTAATTTAATTTGCTATATCAGTAACTTATGAGGTTTCGTCAAATTAAACAAACCAACCATTGTCAAAATGAGTATAATTCAATTTTTATAGTATTTATACTATCAACTTCGTAATTAGAGATTTAATTTTCCAATTAATGTATTGTAGAATATATTATTCCTATTAATTGAGGCTAATTTCTATTTGATACCTAGGATTTATCATTTTTACTCTAAATTTTTAGTATAGTTTTCATTTACGTTTTTAAGTTTCAAAATATTATATTTTTTCCTTAAAACTTAGAATTTATTTTTTTATTTAGTCTTCTATGTTGTAATATTATAGGCACTTTTACTTCAAAAAAATAAATAAATAAAACTCAAATTTCAAGTAAAAGAATATAACGTTTTTTAGAACTAAACTCAAAACTTAGGTGAAATGTAATCCCCCCCCCCCCCAATAATTTATGAATGAAATAATTATTTAAAAATGAATAGAAAAAAAGGAGAAAGAAATGAAAATTACCATTTTCAGCAGGGTTTTGAATGAGGGCAAGAAACGGAGTGTAGATGTCAAAATACACAAACTTAGAATCCGAATACTCATTTCCCAGCGAAGCAATCAACGACGATAGCTTCGAATTGAAAAGCTTCGCCGCTGAATTGGCGGCTTCGGAGCATCGTCGGGCGGCGCCGCCGAAGAGTGTTCTCTGCGACGGAACGCAGCCGATCGCCGGCAAGCTGAGAATTCCTATCTTTCTTCCTCCAAGCGCGTAAAGCTGATGGAAGAAACTGGACGCCGATTGGAGCATCAGATCGGTGTACGATGCGACGTCGTAATGGGGCCGCCGAAACGGCGTGATGAAATAGGTGTTTGCAATGTCGTCGCTGCCGGTGCATACAATTATTATGCTTTTTGAAAGAATCGCCGTTGCTTTTTCTTCTCCGACGGCGGCTTTTATCTTCTTGATGTAATCTTTGAACAGCTCCAGCTGGTCGTTTAGCGAAAGGACGGACTGGTTTTGATTTGGACCCAAATTAATTGCATTAAAAAAAAAAAAAAAAACCTTTCCTTCTAAATTTTCGATCTAGTTTTTATTTGATCTCCAAAACTTCTTTTACAATTATTTCATTTTTTTTATTTTTGAAAATTAAAAGTAGATAATAAACGAAGAATTTTGAAAGTAAAAGTAGTGTAGATAGACTTAATTTTAAAAAACAAAAACAAAAACAAAAAATATAATGGTTAGCAAATGAGATCTAGATTTTCAAATGTTACACATTTTTTCTTTTAAGTTTTGAGTTTTATTTCAATTTAGTATATTTGAGTTTTATTTTAATTTGGTTGACTTTCAAGATTTTATATTTTTAGCCTAAATTTTCATTAAATACTCACTTTTAGTCATTTATGTCAATTGCTATTAATTAATTAAAAATAATTATGAAGTAAAATTTTTTAAATTTAATTTTAAAATTGATAAAAAAAAGAGTGGAACTTAATTAATTATAACTCTTTTAATATTTAATTTATTAACATAAATTAGTACTATCGACGGAAAATGAATATTTAGTAAATAATCAAAGTTAAAAGTATAAATTTTGAAACATACAAACCAAATTGAAGCAAAATTCAAATGTTAAAAATAAAATTGTAACATTTTGAAATGTAGAGACTAAATTGAAACTAAACTCAAAACTTAAGAACTAAATGTATAACGTTTTAAAATTCGTGGACTAAATAGAAACTAAATTCAAAGTTTAGTGATCAAAAGATATTTTTTTAAAAAAATAATAATAATAATAAGATTTTTTTTTTCATTGTTCCTTATTTTTTTGACTTTTTAATTGTGAAAGATTCAATTGCTCTCTAACATGACATGAGTCATAAGTCTCAAATCATAATTCATTTCGGAAAAAAAAAGGGTCCTACCATACATAATTGATATATATCTATATATATATATATATATTAAAAAGAAGTTTAAATATCATTTTCGTTTATATTTTTTAAATATCTAATTTTGGTCCAAATACTATTATTAACCGGCGATAAAATTATTAATGTTACTAGTTTATTATTGGTTTTTTAAGATAAAAGTCTCTGATAGTATTTCTCAGTTATAAAGATATATTATCTACCTAATGTATTTTCTTGCATTGAAATTATTATTATTATTTAATCAATTTCAACCAAATTTTATTTCAAAATAATTTAAAAAGTTGTTAAAAATATAAATATTAAATTTGGACCATTAAAAATATATCGACTAAAATGAAATGAAAATACTCAAAATATATAAACTATATATCTAAATCTTCGTGACCATATCAATCTTTTAAGTGTGATAATTGGTATCTTATCGTTTGAGCTATGTTTAGATTCGCACTACCATGTATTTGATTTTTTTTTTTTTTATCATTTATCTATTTTTGCTAAAATTTAACTATTCATAGTTCTTAAAACAGAATTTTAAACAAATCATCATGAATTGAATATATTTTACATGTTAAAAAAGGTTAAATTATAATTGTAAATTAAACTGTATCTCCCATGGTCGATCTCAATCATAATCTTCTTCTCAAATCTATGAAGAAATAATTGAATTTAGTTTACGATTTTCGTTAAGAGAAAAAAAATATTTTTCTGTTCCTCAACTCCTCTTCTCCTTCGTTCTATTCCTCACCATTTAAAATAGTGTTATGAAACAATGATTACTCGCAATTCCTAACTTTGGTTATCAGTATAAGTTTTATGTCATTTGAGTTATATGTTTATTATGGTGGTTTGTATAGTACCGTAGATATGTAAAGATATGTGATTTTGTTCGTGCCTATTTTAATATATAGTATATAATTTCATAGACTGAAAAAAAAAAAAATCATTAATTGGTCAATGTATAAATGTACCGTTATCTTGGCCGTTAGAGGATCATATCCAGAAGCTCCCGAAGCAAAGCTGACGCCGGTGAGAAGGTCCTGCGTCGTCAAATGCGGATCAAGATACGCCGGCACTAACTCTTTCACACCAAACTCTTCCGCTATCAAGTTTTTCAACCCCAAAGAACAAAGTTTCAACAATAAATCACTAATATACCACATCAAGATTTAGAAGCAAATAAAATTAAAGCACATGAATATTCTCATTCCGCCGTGTTAAATTACGAAAATTATTTTTTTTTGGAAAAATTATTCGAAGATATCACCACAATTTTAAAATCATTTAATGTATAAAAGAAATTGTCAAAATAATTAAATACGTATATAGTAGTTATTGAAAGGTATGTATATACGTACACATACTTGTTTCGTCCAACCATTATGGAACATAGATTTTTTTGCTACCCACTTTCATTTTTTGTTTTAATACATTAAGTGGTTGGTTATTGAGATTTTGTTTAGTAACTATTTATGTTTGTTATCTCCTATATTTTAAATGACAAAATTATTTAAAAATTTTAGAAGAAAAAAAATTAAAGCAAAATTATTTTAAATAACAAAATTATTAAAAATGTTTCTAAATAATAATAAAAAATTACAGTCTATTGTGGAGATGGTCAGTGTTACTACATTTATAAATATTTTGAGTTCATTCTCCTATATTTGAAAACAATAAACTAAAATTCCGTTTGGATGAATGGTTGAATTTTTACCAAATTTAAAAAATAAGAACAACATTTTGAAGGTTATTTCTAAAAAAATTTGAAAGTAAAAATAGTTCAAGAAAAAAAAATATTACCAAATGATCTAAAATTTTTAAATATATATATATATTTAAAAAAAAAAAAAGTTATCAAACCGATGAATGATAAGGAGCCCAACCTACAAAATCGGTGGGGATTTTGCCGTTGCTAAACCTTCCGGTCGGCGTTCCGCCATTGAAGTCTCTTCCATAAGGTGGAAAGTTGCATTTAATCGAAGTTTTGATGTAGTTATTGTTGCCTGGATCGACAATCGAATCTCCGAACACGATTATCGCCGGAACCGCCTCGTTTTCCGGTAGCAAGTTGGAAGAACCAGCGGCAGCGCCGACGTGGCAAAAGCACAAAAATAATATAAAACAAAAAAAGATCTCCAAGTAATTAGGAACCTTCATTTTGATTTGTGAGGACTGGTTTGAGTCAAGGTATGGGTGGATATATATATATATATACACTACATTTATATAATGGTAGTTTTGATTTATATAACATGTGACGTGTTTTGAGATCACTGGTTCTATGCGTCCGTTTTCACACCCGTTGATGATTTTGACATCTTCTTTTTAATAAACGCCTCTTTCTTTCCTCTTGACAATGTTGGGAGGGATAAAGACGGGGATTTTGATGGTATTTGGTTTAATTTTGAAAATAAGTCATTTTAGAAAAATTAAAAGTGTTTGAAAATTATTCAAATCTATTTTAAATCGATTTTATCAAAATAACTTAAATAAAAATGAGATTTTTAAAAAACATGTTTTTTCTTTAATCAATCAAAACATACCCTTAAAAGATCAATAGTCAGGTTTCAAATGTTTTTCAAAATAGTTATTTCTATTTAAAGCCTTCTAATAATTTTTCTTTTAAAATACACTTTGAAAATTTTTCAAAAGCTATTTTGAATAGTCGTGAAATACTTAAAGTACTAGAAAAGCTACTTTATTCTTGTTGATCTTCTTGTATACGCAAAACTCATTAACATTTTGGTCAAAAAAAAAAAAAATTGATCCCAGTATCAAATCTAATGTTCCAAGATCTGGACGCTTGTTTCAACTCATAAATGGATCGATTCAGTTTGCAAACCTTTTGCTTCTGGTCTTGGACTATGAATCCTTTGGGCTAAGACATAAATATATTTTCTTCAAAATTACCATTCAAAAAGACAGTCTTGACGTCTATTTGACATATTTCATAGTCATAATATGTGGCTATTGACAAGAGAATTCTTATAGACTTTAACATAACAACAAAGAAAAAGTTTCCTCATAGTCAACCTTTTCTCTCTAGGTATAACCCTAGCTGAGTCTAGTTTTGAAGGTTTGTACCTTCCCAGTTGCATCTCACTTTCTCTTATAGATCCATTTGCACCATATGGGTTTTACCCCTTTAACTAGATCTACAAGCTCTCATACTAAATTGGAAAACATTGACTTCATTTCAAGGTCTATTACTTTGACCCATTGGTCTTTATCTACGTCATTCATTGTCTGTCAATAGAACAATGGATCCTCAATTCAACATCAGGTATGACGACCTAAGTTTCAGTTAAACGCAAGTAGCGGTCAGGTCGTGATACAACCCTCCCACTGCATCGAGGCATTCTCAACAATTGAGAAGGACGAGACGGACTTGAAGAACTAGCTCCTTCATCAACTCTTGTTGAAGGATTAGCTTCATCAACAACTCTTGTTGGCTCTTCAGTAGTTTCTCTTAATACTAACTTAGGGTTGTATGTCTTAAAACTCACAATTTGTAATGTTAAACATTTTCTATTATCGATAAAGATGTTATTGACATTTATTCAATAAAACTGTTGTTGAATAGGTAAATTGTACTTGTATAAACTAAATCCAATAAACTAAGATCTATGGCTATTACATGAATACTTGAACTTTATGTGGAGACATAAAGATGGATCAAGTTTGAGTAAATAACCAAAACGGTCTATAGTATATGAATAAGGTTGGGCAATTTGTGGTAACACTATCGGATGCGGCCCACTTTATAAATAGTACAAATGATGTAATCCTGAATTGTTTATGTAGAGATATGCAAGTGGGAGCGTCCTATGTGATGAGTTTGTATAAGACTGGGACTAAGAAATAAGTCACTCTTATTTTATAATGCTATTTACTGTTTCAGATTGACTTTTTCAAATTGATGACCTAGGTAACTCGACTTGAATCCTGAGCTAACTATGAACTCTTGTTTATTTGGAATTATCCTTAAATTTGTAAATATAAGGGTTGACTCAATAGCGACGGCTCAATAAGCCTCCCATTTTAGGGGTAAGACTGAGTAGATAGTTGAAAACATAGGATGCAAGATGGAATTCACTCCTACCTGATTTAGGTATATTAGAGAGGTTGTTCTCTTAAGTACTGATTCAGGTCTTGAACAAGGGCCTTACCCTTTCATTGGCTTGATAGGGACTCGGTTTAGTGATTGGATCACAAACAAATTATTCATTAGAGGATCAGTGGGACTTAAGGAGCAAGATGTAATTTTTGGGGTAAAAAAACTTTAGACCTAGTCATTATTACAAACAACCTGTGAATGATCAGCTAATTGATTATGGTTAAATCAAATGGATATAAATATATATACAGTGAGGAGAATGCAACCATCGAGCTATAGTGGTGTGTCTTGGTGGTTAACGAATAATGATTAATTCAGATTAAATAGTTTAACCGATTAATATCAAATCGTTGAAGCTCATGATCTGTAGATCCATCAGGTCCCTCTACTAACTCGTAAAAGATTAAAACTTGGATTAGAATATTGAGTGAATTTGAAGTGTTCAAATTCAGTTTAGAGTTTCAATTTGAAGTGTTCAAATTTCAATTTAAAATTTGAATATTGAAGTGTTCAATTTCAATTTAAAATTTGAATATTGAAGTGTTCAATTTCAATTTAAAATTTGAATATTGAAGTGTTCAATTTAAATTTAGAGTTTTGAAAATTATATTTGATATAATTAACGTTTAAATTAAACATTTTTTTAGAGTTTAAAATATTTAAATATTGATTTAAATATTAATTACATGAATAGAGATTCACATTTGAATTGGGTGTTTTTTAATTTAATATTTTATATTAAATTATTATTTAATTAATTAATTTTGTTTAATTAATTATTTAAAATAAATCAATTTCAAATTAAGAAATTCAATTTTGGAAATTTAATTTAATTTTGTTTTATTTAATTGAATTTTGAAATTGGAAAATAGATGGTTAGTGGATTTATCCCACTTATTCAATTTGAAGTTGATTAATCCATAATTCAACACCTATCACTTTAATATTGCTCTTTAAGGTATCAATCAACAATATTGAGAAAGTGTTTGCATGTTAGAGCTGAATATATACTTCAATTTTCAGAATTGAAGATGATTTTGCATGTTGTTTTTCTGAAATTCTGCAGAATTTAACTAAGCTCTAAAATCCTCTCCAATCCACCTAAATTCCCTTTGAATTCTGAGTTCCACCACTCATTCCAAGACTAAGAATAGAATAAGATTCTCTTGTGGTCTACTGAAGATTTGAAGGCCAAATTTATGGAAACTAGCAAGGATTTGGAAGGAATCAACAAAGGTATACATTCTAGAAACCCTCTTTATGAAAAACTGTTTTTAATATGCTTTATACTCAAATTAAGTGTAATTAGAGTGCTTAATGATTTTGTAAGCTTCCGCATTTTGTATGTTTACTCCACCAATTACTACGTGGTTTGTCATCTCTCATGTGGTCTTTCTCCAAGAAAGTAACGTTTGTCAATACAAATACCTTATTTTCTCGTGGGTCATAGAAAGACCACCTCTCATTCTTTTTGGGTAACAACAAATTGGCATAACCTTGAACAAGGTTCCAGTTTCTTAGGATTTGTCATAAGCACGTGTGCTGGATAACCCCAAATCTTGAAATAGCGCAAACTAGGTTTACGCTCCCTCCACAACTCGAAAGTCGTTTAAAAAACACTCTTTAAGGGAACATTGTTCAGGATGTGAGCTGCAGTCTCTACTGCATACCCTCAAAACGAGCTAGGCAACTGGGCATAGCTCATCATGGAACAAGTCTTATCTAACAAGGTTCTATTTCTCCTTTCTGATACATCGGTTTGCTGAGGTGCACCAAGAGCTGTGAGTTAGGACTGAATTTCATGTTCTATCATATAGTCCTAGAATTTTTCATCAATATACTCTCCATCTCAATCAGATCAAAGTGTTTTAATAGTTTACCTAATAGGTTTTCAACCTCAGCCTTAAACTCCTTGAATTTTTCAAGAGCTTCAGACTTTTGCCCCATTAGGTATAGGTAACCATACCTTGAATAATTTTCTATAAAAGAGATGAAATATTTGTATCATCCTCTAGCTTTTACATTCATTGGACCACACAGAGATTCAAATATATTAACTCTAAGGGTTTTTTTTATCCCTATAACATTTTTCGCTGAAAGATATTTTGGTAATTTTTTCCTCAAGACATGATTCACATGGTGGTAATGAATCATCTTTTAACTTATTTAGAAGTCCATTCTTTACTAAACACCTGATCCTATCGAGGTTTATGTGACCTAATTTTAAGTGCCAAAGATAGGTGTTGTTACTTTTAGGAAAATGTGTTGCCTTTTACTTTGAGTTTCAGTAGTTTTAAACATCTCATAATTTAAACTTTCTTTTGCTTCGATTGGTCTATCTTCTAATCTAGCTAAACATATAAGAACACCATTCTTGAAAATGAACGCTTTAATACTTTTAACATTTACAATGTAAGATTAAAGTAGACAAGAGATAGAAACTAAATTTCTCTTAGTTCTTGGTACAATGTACAAATCCTTAAGAAAAACAAATCTATCTCTAAAAAAAATAATTTTGCAGCTCCTACTGCACTGGCTGAAACGACATCTCTCGTTCTAACATTGAGCATCATTTCACCTTCTTCCAGCTACGGAAAGGAACTATTTCCTTGTAAAGAATAACAAACATGATTAGTTTCTCCCGAATTAAGTACTAGGAAAAACTCATCATATTCTACAAAACACGTTTCTAAAACAAGTAAATCGTATCCAACTTCTTTTTCCTTCTTTTTCTCAGCGAGGTATTTAGGGCAGTTCCTTTTCTATTGTCCATCCACGTTGCAGTGGAAACACCTGCTCTTATTGGCTAACTTGGCCTTTCCCTTGCTTTTTACAGCAGTGGCGGGAGCTTTCCCCTTATATCCCTTCTTCTTCTGAATCTTCTTTGAAGTAGAAGATCGATGAACAGACTTAGTTCCAGAGGATGAACCTTTTTGGAAATTCTTTTTGAAATGGGCAAAATTTTCCTCTCATTCAACCGATCCCTTATTTTTCATAAGAGACTGGTAAGTCTATAGCTCATTAAGGAGATTGGTCAAGTTATATTGGATTTTGTTCATCATCGCATCGCTGCGAAATAGTAGAAAACTCTTCGAAAGAGACTCCATGATGAACGCATGATGAACGCAACCTGACTGCGCTCGTCTATGACCATTCCATTTGCCTTTGCCACTTAAATTGTACCATCACGTTCAGGACATGTTCTCGAACAAATGTGCCCTCTTTCATGAGGCCTTTGTAAATGTATTTGAGGGCATCATGGTGGAGCTGATAGGACAATTATCCAAACATATTTTGGAGAGATTCCATAATCTCCCTCGCAGTTTCCATGACCTCATGCTTCTTGGACAGAACTTCAGATAAAGTCACCAAGATGTAGACGTGGGCCTTTGCGTTGGCCTTTATCCACCGATCATAGGCATCCTTCGTAGCCTGGGATGCATTACGAGTAGGGGTCGGAGGATAATCCTCCGATAAGACAAACTGTAGATCGTCAACAACAAAATCATATTCAAGCTGGACTTCCACGTAGAGTAATTATCGCTGATAAGTTTTTTTATTTTTAAGTAGCGCAATTATTAAGGAATACATTACTGAAAATAAAAAAAAACAAACATTGATCGTATTAGTTATCTTTTCCTTAACCCATTACACAAGCAAACGCTTGTAAACTATCCAATCAATTTAGCAAAAGCAAGCAATCATAGAACTCTAATAAAATATTGATTTAATTTTTGCAACGATGCTTCAGGGGTTTAGAGCAACAGCCACGGAAAGGTGATTAGTCATTCCTTCTTTAAAATTAGATAGCTTTTGGCTAATTCTAATACCAGAATAACTCATATTCCTATAGACATTAGTCACTGTTGTTCGATCAAGGATTCATTAACTTTTAATTCATCCATGTAAATGTAACCCTTTGACTTTCAGATCCCAAAGGTACGCACCAATAGGTTACCATTAGGAAAGACAACTATTGGTAATTAACCTAAGTGACTCATCCTTTTCAGGAGTTCATATTGTTGCTAATCCTATGATCAGGCCCTCTAAAAGGATGGTTGCTCTAAGACAATACGTAGGCAAATCATGGGAATCTCACGGTGTGACCTAGGGGTGGAAACCAAATGATACATTGACATGCGTCCCGCTCCCACTTACTATAGAAACTTTTCCCATTCACCTTGTTATTGACCCATGCAATCACTTTTCGAAGGGAGACCGCACCCAAGGCGACAGAAGTCGAGCATGGATCTCACGTTGTGAACATACAGGGACATAGGAGCAAACCTTGAAATGATTATCTTGTTTTGTACTTTTTCTCTCACTTAAGTGTTCTTCCGTATTTTATAGTTATTTAACTTAGATAAATCCGGCTAAGTCAATCTATTTAAGTCTATGCCTATTATTCTAGATGAATTAAACCCTTTTAATAACCTAATGACATTGCATGCTAACAATTATACTATGATTATTTCAACTCAAGCTTCAGGTCAATTCCCAAGTAGGAGGTATTATATAAACCGTTAAGTTAAATACCTCCAGCCTAGACAGAACCTAACCGGTAGAATTCTCTTATAATCATAGTAATGGTTTTCCTACTCAATTCATTAAAACTATTTAAAAACTAAGTAAGGAATGATTATAATTGTATTAGAATTAAAAACGATCTTATGTCTAATTAATTAATTAATCCTATGATCCTATGTTTGCATGCAATTTCTTGATTATAGATTGACGATTTCTAATCATTAATTTTAAAAACATTTTTAAATTTTAATGAATAGCCCTACAATCATGCTTTATATGGTTTAATTTAATTAAAAACATATTCTAATTAAATAATTAAACTATAAATAATGCATTGGATGAATATAATATAACAATTATATTATTATTATGGATGTGTCATGCTCAATGCATCTTAATTTTCATATTTAATTAACATAACTTCTTATATTAAGCTAAACATGAAAATCATACAAGCATACTCAACACATTGCATTAAATATAACTGTTTATATTTAACCTATGTGATTACATGTTTCATGTTTTGTTAATTTCATCAACTTAACATAACTATTATATTAAATAAATCATGAGATTAAATAATCATGCATTATCCCATACATTAAACTATTAAAAAATATATAAAAATACATGAGCGTGCTTAACCTAATATGAAATTGTATCTAAATGACCTCCATAAAGCATTTAAATAGCATATGAACCGGTTAATTGGCTCATAGGATAAAATTAAAGAATAAAATTATATTAATTTTACAAACTTTATCCTGAAAAATCTTCAGCTTCTTTAGAACTGGACTAAAACTGCTCAAACTTGTCGAAAACCGCTCGAACCGGGCCAAAACAGCTCGAATTGGACGAAAACCACCCGAGCCAGCCAAAAAAACGCTCGAATTGGTCAAAATCACTGGTCCAGTCAAACTAGTCAACAAACCGCATGCCAGATGCCGAACCGGATCATTTCTGAACCGATCGGACCGCTGACCTAGGGTTGACGTCAGCATCCTTTGTGATGCGCATGATGTTGCCGCATTTTTTTCTTCGAATTCTAGCCTTTATACTTTTTCTTTCATTGTTTTTGGCCAAATTTGGCTCAAATTTCACCTATCTTCATAAAAAAACTAATGTAGACCTGAACTCATAGAAGACTTACTTTACAATTTAAATGCCTAAAATGCACAACCCTTAAATGAATGAGTGGCATAAAAAATTGTGAATTCTAAGACCAATTAACCAAATTGGTTCACAAAGTAACCCAATATTCATAATGCAGATTCCACCTTATATAAAAAGGTAAAATTTAATTTGTTAATTGAAATTCTAAAATGTCTTTATACCAATTGCTGGGTTGAAATCTAATGCGCAGTGAAAAAATATCCAGACCATTTACAAATTTTAATAACAAATTAACAAAGGAAATAAAATTTAGAATCTCTTACTTTCGTTGACGATAGAAAGCTAGAGCCGAGAGAGAATTCGCCAAGAGAGAAAATTCTACTTATTCACTTTTTTCATTCATTACTTTTCCCTTAAGAGATAACTGACTAAAGAGAGGAGGAAGTTAGGGAGAAGATCTCTCCCGCTCCCATATAATTCCCCATATTGGTAGTTTGTTATAACTAATTTATTTAAATTCATTATTTCTTTAATTAATAAATTAAATTGAATTGAATTTATTTAATTAAATAACAATAAATTATTTAATTTAAAAATAAATTAGATCAAAATTTAATTTATTAAAATAAATCAAATAATTATTGATTAATCAAATTAATTAATAATAATTAAATATCTCATATTTAATTAGATGTGCATTAGAATCATATTCTAGTACATCACTCTCTCATAACATATAGTTCTAATTCAATTAATTAAATTAAATTAATAATTAGTTCTCCAATTAATTAATCATTAAATTAAATATCATATATTTAATTTCACCTTATAATTGAATAACATTTAATTATTGTTCTCTCATATTACCTATAGTTTTAATGTCATCTAATGTGCATCAATTTTAACCTATAATTTTAATATGAATTCTATTCATATTAAATTTAATATTTGAACTTCTTCAAAATTTTCCATTAAATTAATTTTTGAATCAAATTTAGAATAAATTTATAGTATAAATTTTAATTAAAATATAAACTTTATATTATAATGCATCACCATACATTATATTATTTCCTTTAGTAAATTTGAATATTTCAAATTACTTTAATTACCTCAGTAACCTTTGCGAGGTACCATGGACCTAATGAACCTACAGATCAGAAGCTCCAACGATATCAGATTAATTGGCTAAACTCATTAACCAAGTTAATCAATATTCGTTAATTGTGGGTATACTCTAGTATAGACCCACAGTTACACTCTTTTCACTGCAGATATATTTATGTGTCCATGGATATTGACCAATAAAGCAAGTTAGTCTTTTATGAGTGTTCGTATCACCAACTGAGTCAAATTACCATTTTACCCCTGAGTTACCTCTACATCCTTAAGTACCAATGCTTATCTAATGAACATCCTGTTTGTGGTCCAACCATCAAACAGAAATCCTCTCAGGTCAATGAGAGGGTAAAGCCCTTTGTCTTGGAGACACCATTAAAGGGAACACTCATCTACTTACCCTAAAGTCAGGAATGAGTAAATTCCATCTCGTGAAATTATGTTCTCGGCTCTCCACTCAGTTTTGTCCTCAAAATGACAGGTTTATTGAGTCGGCGAACTGACCAATCTCACCCATACAAATCAAAGAACAATCCATCATGAACAGGAGTCCATAACTCACTCAGGATTAAAACTAAATTGTCTAGGTGATCCTAGTGAAATAGAAATCTGACTAGTCAACAAAGTTATAAAGTTACATCTAGTGATTACTTTTTCGTGGTTTGGTCTTATGCAAACTTATTGCATAGGATACCCTCAAACGCATGTCCCCTACACGAATGCATTGGATCATTGTATTTGTATCAAATAGAAAGTGGGTCGTATCCATAATGTCACTAGGATAAGGTACCCAACCTCATCCATATACTATAGACCCTTTAGACTGTATCTTGAATACTGATCCCCATATGTCTCTACATACAATCTATATATAATAACAAGTTATAACATACTTTCATTGCATATTACGTACTTCCTATGGTGGGATTTTATATCTAAATTCCATATTGTATGCACATACAAAATTTATTTACTTATAACATACATCCAATGCATAAATAATTAAATAGGACTGATATGGTTTTAGTTTTGACAAAAACAAGCAAACAAAAGCCTAACTATTACAAAAATAGCTTCAACATCGCTCGAACCGCTTCAATCCGCTTGAACCGGACCTGAATCGTCTGAATCGAATCAGCAAAGTCTGAACCAGACCAGCCAAAAACCATTTGAAGCTAAACCAGACCGGACTTTAAGAGAACCAGCTGCTCTTGCTCTCACTCACTATCTCACTAAGTCTCATCGTTTAGCAATGACGATCATCGCTGTGCATTTTGACTTGATCGTTTAGTGTTTGCGTGATCGTTTAGCAACTAACGCATATCGCTTAGAAAAGCTACACGATCACTTAGTGTCCAACACTATCACACAGCTCCATTGTTTAGCACGGTCATTTACTACACGATCGCTTAGCTCCATCATTTAGTGCCAAGTCTTGATCGTTTAGCGCGTGCTCAAGGTAAGTCTCTTATACACATCTAGATGTGTATAAGAGACAGGTTTAGCACGGTCATTTACTACACGATCGCTTAGCTCCATCATTTAGTGCCAAGTCTTGATCGTTTAGCGCGTGCTCAAGGTAAGCGATCGCTTAGTGCTATCGCATAGCTCTCGACGCATCGCCCAGCTGTTGTTCATAGGTAAACGATCGCTCAATGCTATCGTTTAGTATTTCAACGCATCACTTAACTCTCACCTGAAGCTACACAATCGCGTAGTGCCATCGTATAGCAATACAACGCATCGCTTAGCTCTCGAGGTACACAATCGTCTAGCGCACAACACCTAAACGATCAATGCCCGAAACTACACCATCGTTTAGCTTTTTCTTTACATCGTCTAACGCATGAAGCTAAACGATCGCTTAGCTACTGAAGCTCAATGACGATATGAATAGAGGCTGATTTTCTGAAATCTGCAACTCGGCCTCTTCGTTTGTTTCTTCGAATTACAACTTAATTTCAAATCTAATAACTCCAAATAAATTACAGACTCTTGGGAAGACATATAAGCTCATCAAACAAGAGCCAATTACAAATTTATACAAGAGATTAAAGAGAAATTAAAGGCCAAAACTCAAAAAACATATCAGTACAACAGTTTCATATTTTCATATAAAACACCCACCAAACCAAAATTAAACCGAATTGAATGCTTATATGATGCTCTAATACTGATGACATGCAGAAATGCATGTCATCTTAGGCCTTTTACTTAGAATTATGAGGGCTGTTAAGCAGAATATACGACAATTATGTTAGGAATTCACGAGAAATTGAGCTTGCGGCGTTCAACATTACGAATCTCAGCTAACCCAATATTATGCGTTATTATGCGTTCAATGTTCTATTTTTGTAGCTAACACAGAAATTGGACACAAATGCGAAAACCGGACCACCGCATAGATAACGGCATACGAAGAATCTCTCCATCACAAAGGCGAACGCGTTCGATCAACGTATGGATGTTGCGGTAATCAGCCGCATGCGTCCATCACATGGGAGTTGCACTCGTCAAGCGATTGCGGTCATCATGTAGAGTTGCGATATTAAGTGAAAGTGGTCACTACATGATTGCTGCTACACGATAACGCATGGTAAAGGGATCAATGCAAGGTTGGTGGAATAAACGCATCTACCTCAAGAAAATCAAAAGATGATGTTGACATTTCACATACCACACCGTTGGCAGTAGAGGTTCAGAAAGGACTAAACGTACTGAATCTCAGAATAAGAGCAATCCACTAATGCTGTCGGCGATCCAGGCTCTATATAAGGAAGTCGATGAGCAGAAATTTAACTTGTCCGGGGATTATCCTTACAACCCAGGGTTTTCCTTGCGATCTAGACTATTGCGTAAGAAGAAATTCAACTTGAGAGTTCTTTACTGCCTTCATCCATTCCGAGTGACGACTGGAGCTAGATCTCAGGAGAGTCAGCTCCACCGCCCATCCATGGCACCACCGACAACCTTGATGCACATCCGCTGGAAGCAAGTGTTGCTTCCAACCGGTAGTTTTATTTTCCTTTCTTTTCCTGTATTGTATTGTATGACATTTTGTGATTAAGGAATTAATACATTTTGTTTTCAATACATTTCTATGTTTCCTTCAATTCCATCTCCATCCTCTTCACTTAGCACCTTTAACCTTCATTGCATTACTTAGTGAGATTGCTTGAGTATCGCATACTTAGTCATGTGGATTAGGGATATGAAACATGTAGCAAACCACCGAGAGGTGTGCATTGCATGAGTGTATGAGTAACCTTATTTGCTTAGTGTGAAGCTGTAGCAATGCCTGTCTATAGGCCAATGCAATGCTTGTCTATGAGTAAAGTCAGCAACAACCAACTGCCCGGGAGGGTAAGTGGTTAGTCGCATTAAGCAATGTATGCATTGTTCACTAGAAATAGGAATAATCTTATGTCAGCAAAGTTCATACGGTTACCTTGTCTATGAGTGCATCATTCATCATTTAGGCATACTTGAGAAAGTAGTCTAAAACCCAAATCTAAGACTCGAGAAAGCGGGTTGGAACACATAGGCAAGAATGGAAAACTTAGAGATAAGCTTCGTTTGCTATCACACAGTATATGCACCCTACGGATAGGATATTGCATGCGTCTAGGAAGTAGGATATGGTGGTTGTATGCGATCATCTGGACACTTATGCATATCCACCGTATACGTCCTAGAGTTAGGCTCAAATGTGTGTAGCATGATCGCACGGCTTGCGTTGACTAAGGTTGCCCTTGCGGTCACTCTTAAGCACTGCAATGAAAACATCTCCGCATTTTATCTATTTTCCCATTCGTTTGTTTCATGTCAAGAGTTGTCGTGCCTCTACCTCTCATGCATATTCTCATTACATTGTCTGTTAGCTAGGAGTAGAAGTAGTGTTAGTATAGAAACCTCCCCTCCATTCTTTTATTCAACCGTCGCATGCACATTATCGCATTCATTTTGCTACAAGTCCTTGAGTTCGACCTCGGATCACCCGAGAAACTTGCGCCCGCGTTATACTTGGCGTGAGCGCAAGAAAACTTGTGACAAGACGCATGGTCATCGCATACATTTGTTAACGTATATTCATTCCAATGCATGACCATTGACGCATGACTATCAACGCATACCTTAAGAACATGCATCGCATATTGCATCCAAGGGATTTTAGTTGTTGAGTAAATTGACATCTAATTTTCCGTAATCAGATACCAATTGTTGGATCGGTACCAGCACGCAGCAGAAGACATCAAGATCCATAAACACTCTAATTCATTAATTTTTGCATAAACAGAAAAATGCTTAAATAGAGTATAATGAGTTTCATGAACATACCATTGCCGAACCATTGAAATCTTGATTTTCAGCTGCTAAATCCTTCAAATCTTTGTGTAGACCACCACAAAATATTTTCTACTATTCTCTTGGTACTCTAGATTGAGTTGTAGGACTCAAAATAAGTTGGAATCAAAGGGAATTTGGAGAAAGCTCACTGCATCAACCCATTGAATAACACTTTCTTTTCAAGAAATTTTCAGAAAAATTCTATCGATTGCTCAACCTCAACTTCACTCTAATCTCTTCAATATATTGTAGACTATCATGCAAAAAGATTTATTGTATGGGATGCAACTCATGCTTGGAATTATTGAAGCTTGAAGATGGTGGGTTCCTAGTGAGAAAGTTGAAAATGAAGATGAAAAATCTAATTTTTCATTTTTGTGTAATTCCATTTCCAAAATCCAAAATTGATTTTAAAATCTTGTTTTATTTCTAAAATGAAAATTTATTAATTTTAAAAATTAATTTCATAAATTAATTTTCTAATAAAATTAATAAATAATTATTTAAATAATTCTAATTAATTTAATATCTAATATTAAAATAATTTTTACACAAAATCATCTTCATATATTTAAATGATATTTAAATACATTTTCTCCAATTCCATTTGATTTTAATTTGAACATTTCAAATTATCTTATCATGCTAATCCATTTTCGAGCTAGTAGGTGGACCTTATGGACCTACAGATCATGGGCTCCAACGATCCGAGATTAATCGACTAAATTCATTAGACCAATCTAACCCCCATTCGTTAACTAATGGGTCACTCCACTAAAGCCCATAGTTGAACTGCCCTCACTGTAGATATATTATGTCCACTCGATATGACCATGATTAGTAAGTTAAACCTTCACAGGTTGTTTTTAATAACGGCTGGGTCAAATCTCTGTTTTACCCCAAAATTACCTCTTGTTCCTTAAGTCCCCACTGATCCCTAATGAACAATTATTTTGTGATCCAATCAACAAAACAAAATCCCTCTCAGCCAATGAGAGGGCGGGAACCCTTGTTCAAGACCCATAATCAGCACTTAAGGGGACAACCTTTCTACTAACCCTAAAAGCGGGTAGGAGTGAATTCCTTCTTGCACCCTATGTCCCCAGCTATCTATCCAGTCTTACCCCTGAAATGGGAGTCTTATTGAGTTGGCACTATTGAGCCAACCCTCACATATGCAAATCTAAGGGTAACCCCGAATAAACAGGAGTTCATAGTTAGTTCAAGATTAAGGTCAAGTTACATAGGTCATCGTTTTGAAATAGTCAGTCTTAAACAGTAAACAATGTTATAAAGTAAGAGTGACTCATTTCGTGATCCGATCTTGTACAAACTCTTTTGCACAAGGACACCCTCACTTCTCGTGTCCAACATGAACGAATTAGTATCACTTCGTTTGTAGCACTTTACAACTCCTTGTAACAACTACAAGGTAGGCTGCATCCAATAGTGTTACCAGAATACGGTACCCAACCTTAGCCATATACTATAGATCATTTTGACTATTTACTCGAACCTGATCCACATTTATGTCTCTACATAAAGTTCAAGTACTCATCCAATAGTCAAGGGACTTTTAGGTTTATTGGATTTCTATTCAAGCAATAGATCTATTCTTTAACACCTTTATTGAATTTTCAGAATAAGTTTCATTGTTTACATACCACGAGTTTTCGAACATAAAACTCAATAAACTCCTACTTAGACTAAAACTCCAGTGGTAACTTATATATCTGATATATAAGACTAAGTTTTTGAGTTTTATAGAGAAATACAATAAACTAGGGCATCTCATACCCATCTTTTACCATTCGGTATCTCTATACCCAATATTTCTCCCACTTGCTCTAAGTTATTTGGTATTCTTAGTCCTACTAGGTAATTCTCATACACTTTAGCCGAGGGAATCATTGTAAACATTGTTTAGTATACAATAGGCTTTGGATAAAACCATATAGGGGTTGCATCTTAATCTCAATAATGATGGGAAGCACACTTTTCTCCCATTACATTAAGGTACTCTCAACTCTCTGAGCAAGATACCTTTGACCAGTCTCAACAACTCTTTGTTAACAGTCAGATCTATAAATCTTTAAACTTTCTATACTTTGATCTAGCCATTAAAATATCTGAATATTTGCAAATGAATTTTAACAATTTGATTCTTAACAGAGGTTGCTAGAACAAACATAATTTTTGAAAATGAACATTTCATATATCACAAAAATATATACAATTTATTCTTTACAAGATTTTACAAAAGCAATAAAAACAAGTAGCAAATTCTCCCACTGGATGAGCTGAGCAATTAGTCCCAGGGTCAAGTTAGCCTGGTTATCTTTCTCTGCTCTCTTCTCGACAAGATACTGAGGGCAGTGTCTTCTCTAGTGCCCTTTTTCGTTGCAGTGGAAACATTTTCCTTTATCTGTGCGTTATCTTTGCCTTTCTTTCTAGTAGGTTTCTTCTTCCTGTTCCCTTTGCCCTTCTTCACAGGAATACTCTTACTCTTTGAAGAGGAGGCAACATCAGGCTTGGAGGACATTCCCCTCTTCTTGGCAGTAATAACATTTACATCTGACTTCATACCTTTTGTTCTCAATATTGTCTGGTAAACCTGTAGCTCATTCAACATAGCAGTCAGGTTGTATTCAATTTTCTTCATCAATGCATTTGTACAGAATTGCAAAAAACTTTTCGGAAGAGATTCTAGAATAAAACCAACTTGACTTCTCTCGTCTATGACAACACCGTTTACTTCTACCATATTAAAGTGGACCATCATGTCCAGGACATGTTCACGAACATTGGTCCCCTTTTTCATGCGACTGTTGTAAATGTACTTAATGGCATCATACTTCAAGGTGGAGGATGGTTATTCAAATATCCCTCGTAAAGATTCCATAATCTCTTTGGCAATACTCATATCTTCTTTGCCAACACATCAGATAAGTTGGCAAGGATATAAGCACGAGCTTTATCATTGGCCTTTACCAATCCGTCAAATACATCCCGAACATTTCGGTTTGTGTTAGAGCTAGGAATTGGAGGACAATCCTCAGTTAAGACAAACCACAAATCGTCTATCACAAGTATCGTGTTCAAATTTGATTTCCAATTTATGTAATTATCCTCGATAAGTTTATCCGATGCCAACACTTGTATTATTGAACTTGTCATTCTGAAATTTTAAATCCAATCAAGTTTTAGTAATTTTAATAATGTACCCAAGATTATTCTTTTGCAACAATACTATATCAAGACATTCTTGACTAAATACTACCTCCAGAATAACTCATATTTTGATAGTTATTTAGGTACTGCTTTTGGTCAGACATTATTAACACTTAATAATTCTGTAAATGTAGTCCCGCCATTTTCGGATCTTATAGAACGGTATGAGTATGCCTTCGAAATAGAAGACAATACCTAAGACGGAACTATAAGACCCTATTCATTTTATTAAAGCCTAGGTTGTTCCGAATCCTATGTTACAACCCTCCTTAGGGATAGTCGTCATTAAACGACTAGCAAAGGGTCGCTTACAGCTAACCAATAGGCGTAACATAGAAATCTCATGGTTCAGACTAATGGAGGAGACCGCAGGATATGTTGACACATTTCCTTCACCCACCTTACTATGAACTACTTCCCCCGTTCACCTTGATATTGACGCATACATCCACTTTCCGAAGGGAGGTCACTCCCAGGGTGACACGAAGCGAATGAATCTCATGGTGTGAATTATGTGGAGACGTGGCTTGAAATCATACATTGGATTTATGTTCAAACAACTTCCCTTTATTCGCCAGAGTCTAAATTTAAGCTAAAAAATACTTTCCGAAGGGAGGTCACTCCCAGGGTGACACGAAATATGCTTAAATCTAGATTGTGAATTCTTAGGGACGCAAGAGCTAAGAATAACATATCACGTATGTTATTAATCTCCCACTGAAGTTTTCTAATAACTCTATCATATAGAAGTTATTCATTACCACTGAAGTGTTCTAATTTTTGGGTAACTATATACTTAGGTTTTCTCCGGTTAATAAAAATAACCCTAAGTCTATGTGGTCTATCCAAGTATAACACTTATAAATGGACTTAAACTTACGATGTCTAGGTGATAAACCCTTTTATTACCTCACACCGCTCATAGATACTCATAAAACTAGTTATCAATGCTCAATTATTCAGCCATAATTCCCAGGTAGGAGATGTTTCGTAGACCGTCAACTTAAATACCCCCAACCTTCGACAGGATTATATACCGATTGAGTTTGTAACCCTAGTTTTACAAGTTTAACGACCTATTTTAACTATTAAAACAAGTGGTTAACCTACCTGAGCATGTAGCTGTTTTTTGTTATGGATTTTAATTGTCTGACCCAATTTTATAATAGTTTATAAAACTTAGACATGCTAAACATCCACAACATACAGGCATTCAATATCTAATATAATACTTATATTAAATACAAGAAAATTTAACATACATACTATATATTATAACAATTTATAACATACTTTAATGCATGTTACATGCTTCCTATGGTGGGATTTTAAATCTAAATGGCATATTGTATGCACATACAAGATTTATTTAATTGTAACATACATCCAATGCATAAATAATTAATCACAGACTGATATGATATTAGTTTTGGCAAAAACAAGCAAACAAAAGCCTAACTATTACAAAAACGGCTTCAACACTGCTCGAACCACTCCAAATCGCTTGAACCGGACCCGAACCGTCTAAACCGGTTTAGCAGAGTCTGAACCGGACTAGCCAAAAATCATTTGAAGCTGAATCGGACCGGACCTCAATAGAACTGGTCGAATCAGCCGCTCTTGCTTTCGCTCACTATCTCACTAAGTCTCATCGTTTAGCAATGACGACCATCGTCATGCGTTTTGACTTGATCGTTTAGTGTTTTCATGATCATTTAGCAACCAACGCATATCGCTTAGTAAAGCTACACGATCTCTTAGTGTCTAACACTATTACACAGCTCCATCATTTAGCACGGTCATTTACTACATGATCGCTTAGCTCCATCGTTTAGCGTCGCGTCTTGATCGTTTAGTGTGCGCCCAAGGTAAGCGATCGCTTTGTGCTATCGCATAGCTCTCAACGCATCGCCCAGCTGCCGCTCATAGGTAAACGATCACTTATTGTTATCGCTTAGTATTTCAACGCATTGCTTAGCTGCCGCATAGAGGTAAACGATCGCTTACGCATCACTTACCTCCCGATCAAAGGTAAAGATCGTTTAAGCGATCGCGCAGCGCTGTCGTATAGCTCTTCGTCACATCGCTTAGCTCTCACCCGAAGCTACACGATCGTGTAGTGCCATCGTATAGTAATACAATGCATCGCCTAGCTCCCGAGGTACACGATTGTCTAGCGCACAACACCTAAACGATTAACAGCCGAAGATACACGATCGTTTAGATTTTTCTTCCCATCGTCGAACGCATGAAGTTAAACGATCGCTTAGCTTCTGAAGCTCAATGACGATATGAATAGAGGCTGATTTTCTGGAATCTGCAACTCGGCTTCTTCGCTTTTTTCTTCGAATTACAATTTAATTTCAACTTTAATGACTCCAAATAAATTACAGACTCTTGAAAAGACATATAAACTCATCAAACAAGAGTCAATTACAAATTTAAACGAGAGATTAAAGAGAAATTAAAGGCCAAAACTAAAAAAATATATTAGTACAACAGTTTCATATTTTCATATAAAACACCCACCAAACCAAAATTAAACCAAATTGAATACTTATATGATGCTCTAATACCAATTGTTGGATCAGTACCAACATGCAGCGGAAGACATCATGATCCATAAGCACTCTAATTCATTAATTTTTGCATAAACAAAAATATTCTTAAACAGAGTATAATGGGTTTCAAGAACATACCTTTGTCGAACCATTGAAATCTTGATTTCCAGCTGCTAAATCCTTCAAATCTTTGTGTAGACCACCACAAGATCTTCCCTACTATTCTCTTAGTGCTCTAAATTGAGTTGTGAGACTCAAAATAAGTTGGAATCAAAGAGAATTTGGAGAAAGCTCACTGCATCAACCCATTAAAGAACACCTTCTTCTCAAGAATTTTTCAGAAAAATTCTATCGATTGCTCAACCTCAACTTCACTCCAACCTCTTCAATATATTGCAAACTATCATGCAAAGAGATTTACTGCATGGGATGCAGCTCATGTTTGGAGTTATTGAAGCTTGAAGGTGGTGGGTTCCTAGTGAACAAGTTGAAAATGAAGATGAAAAATCTAATTTTTCATTTTTGTGTAATTCCATTTCCAAAATCCAAAATTGATTTTTAAATCATATTTTATTTCTAAAATTAAAATTTATTAATTTTACAAATCAATCTCATAAATTAATTTTTTAATAAAATTAATAAATAATTATTTAAACAATTTAATTAATTCTAATTAATTTAGTATCCAATATTAAAATAATTTTTACACAAAATCATCTTCATATATTTAAATCATATTTAAATATATTTTTTCCAATTCCATTTGGTTCTAATTTGGACGTTTCAAATTAAGTTATCACGCTACTCTAGAGCTAATCCATTTTCGAGCTAGTAGGGGGACCTCATTAACCTACAGGTCATGGGCTCCAATGATCAGAGATTAATATGTTAAATTTATTAGACCGATCTAACCCCCACTCGTTAACTAATGGGTCACTCCACTAAAGTTCATAGTTGAACTCCCCTCACTGCAGATATATTATGTCCACTCGATATAACCATGATTAGTAAGTTAACCCTTCATAGATTGTTCGTAATAACGGCTGGGTCAAATCTCTATTTTACCCCGAAATTACCTCTTGTTTCTTAAGTCCCCACGATCCCTAATGAACAATTATTTTGTGATCCAATCAACAAAACCAAATCCTTCTCAGCCAATGAGAGGGTGGGATCCCTTGTTCAAGACCCAAAATTAACACTTAAGGGAACAACCTTTCTACTATCCCTAAAAGCGGGTAGGAGTAAATTTCCTCTTGCACCTTATGTTCCCAACTATCTATCTAGTCTTACTCCTAAAATGGGAGTGTTATTGAGCCGACGCTGTTGAGCTAACCCTTACCTATGCAAATCTAAGGGTAATCTCGAATAAACAGGAGTTCATAGTTATCTCAGGTTTAAGGTCTAGTTATCTAAGTCAAGTCAGTCTTAAACAGTAAACAACGTTATAAAGTAAGAGTGACTCATTTCGTGATCCGATCTTATACAACCTCTTTTGCACAAGGACACCCCCACTCCTCATGTCCAATATGAACGAATTAGGATCACTTCATTTGTAGCACTTTACAACTCCTTGTAACAACTACAGAGCAGACTGCATCCAATAGTGTTACCAGAATACGGTACCCAACCTTATCCATATACTATAGATCATTTTGACTATTTACTAGAACCTAATTCACCTTTATGTCTCCACATAAAGTTCAAGTACTCATCCAATAGTCAAGGGACTTTTAGGTTTATTGGATTTCTATTCAAACAATAAATCTATTCAATAACACCTTTATTGAATTTCCAGAATAAGTTTCATTGTTTACATACTACGAGTTTTAGGACATAAAACCCAAAAAATTAATGGATTGATTAACGTTGGTTGCTAGACATGCTTGTGTTTTTGGGAAATGTAGGTTTTGCAACACTACGTAAAATCTATAGTGTGGGTCTAGTAGTTGTTGATCATTAAGTATGATAGTTTCAAGGTGAAGACATTTCGATCACATCCAATTTTTAAATTTTAAATTATTGTCACTTTGAATGATGATGGTAGTAAGATTTTCTTGATTTGATTAAAATCTTGATTCAAATCCAAAATCATTGTATTTTCTCTGGTTGATTTTGAATAAACTTTAATACATGTTGAATTTTCTATATTTTAATCTCAACGATATATATTTCAAATTTTTATATAAGGGATGAGAATTTGAAAATTTTATTTAATTGCTATATTTGAGCATGATATTCAATATAGATTTGAATATTTAGTAATTAGTTAATCGTCTCATGACAAGTGCAATAAGAAAATAGTCTTGTTGTTGTTATTGTATTGCTTTTCATATCCTAAATAGGATATTACTATGATATGCTTGAGCAAGTTTAATTATGGTGTTATTATGAATGGAAATAACATTCCATGTGTGTTATATTTGACAAAAGTTTATGCATGGTTAAATTGCTACATTTGGCCATTAGGTTTCATGAAGTTGAAAAGTATTATTATTACTTTTAAATTGAGTTTGGTCCTATAACATTATTTTGACTATCACCTAACTTGCTTGTAGTATGAAAGTATGTAAATTCCATCAATTTTACGCAAAAGCTTATAGAATTGATGGTAATTTGAGGTATTGTCTAAGCTATAAAATATCAACTATGTTGATATTTTATAAGGACTTTTCATGCATATATAAGTTATAACAACTATCTTCGTTTGTATGAGACTTTTTTGGGTCGAACCCAAAAGCAAAGCCATGAGGGCTTATGTTCAAAGTAGATTGAATATTATACTATTGTAAAAATATTAAGAGAGTTTTTATCCCTATAAGTGGTATCAGAGTCGTTTCCCTAGTTTAATCATGTTGTTATAATCCTTAAGCGTCAAACAAAGATGTAATGGAACCTTGAAAGAAGTATGTTGGTGTGATCCATGGTTGAACTATATCTGATAGGCAGTATGCTCTGGTGAAAAGGAGTTAGCCTAGATAAAAGATGGATGGATGGATGGCTACTTCAAGGGAGGCTCGGTTGGTCCTTTGTTAGAGTTTATTAAAGAATTATTTGTATAATACATCACATGGATGTAAAGAAGTATTTACTCAAGTTGTTTGAGTTGATTATGCGAATATTTGTTAATATCCTTTGATACATGCATTTACACAAATTTATTTAAGCTAATTGTGTATTATCTATTTGTATGTTGATGGTATATTGATATTTGATACAAACATAGATGTAAGTAATAATGCTAAGTTATTTATGTCTTCATAATTTGAAATAAAAGATTTATGTGAGGATGATGTGACACTTGGTGTTAAGATAAGAAAAACTGAGAATTAATTTTCTTTATCTGAATCATACATTGAAAATTGAGATTTGAATCCTTTGATGATGCTCCTGTAAGAACACCTTATGATACTAGTATGAATCTAAAGAAAAATAAGGAAGATAGTGTTTCTCAATCTGAATATTCAAAGATTATAGGAAGTGTTATGTTTTTATGAACTATAATAGACCTATGATTAAAGATCATTTGATTGCTCTTCATCGTTTATTAAGGTATCTTAATGGTATAATAGATTATTATTTGCATTTTAATACTTTTCTACCATACTAGAAGGGTAGTGTATGCAAACTGGGTAACTTAAAATGATGAAGTAAACTTTACTAGTGTGTGTGTTCTTATTGGATAGAGGACCTATTTCATGGAAGTATGCAAAATAGACTTATGTAGTAAGGTCCACCTTGGAGTATGAATTTATTGCTCTAGAATTAGCAGGAAAAGAGGCTGAGTGGCTTAAAAGCCTATTGAGAGATACACCATTGTGAGGGACATCAGTATTAAACCTGTCTCTTATACACATCTAGATGTGTATAAGAGACAGGTATTACACTTTTTTTCATTGTGATTCACAGGTTGTCACACCTCCTCCCAGTCTGCTCTCTGAGCCTAGGAAAGGATATGATTGCAGCAATTATCAATCCTTTTGCTAACACTTATTGCCTAATAACTCTGATACCAACATGCAATCTCATACACATTGGATGTCTCTACGACTAAACAACATTAAGTTTACACACAAAATATTTAGAGAGATTACATTACTAGTTTCATAAGTCCTAATACCCAAAACCTTAGTCCCTACATGAACAACTATAACATGTTTACAATATTTACAGTAACCACCTAACAGACGGGTTACGATAACTTTTGTCCTTGAGTGGCAGAGCATATGCAGAATTACCTCCTGAGGATTTAACCGCTACCTGGGGGAAAGAAAAACATTTAAAAACTAGGTGAGCTTGCTAGCCCAGTGAGTGATTTACGAAAGAAAACTGATTCTCATACAATAGTCTCAATAAAGAGATTAAACTGAAATATAAATTTCTACAGTAATCTTGTACTGCAATATAAACAGTTCCCAAGCATAAAGCATATAAAGTTGTATTCACCATAAAACATTAACTGTTCCTTAGTTGAGAATAACCTTGTTGTGGTTTAATCCCAACGTCAACTGCTTAGTCAAAAGAGAACCCTTTTGCTCAATCTCTGACTTTAACTACCTACATGCACGTGGCCATAACTAAGTACCATCATGCCTTAGGTACTTTTGCTCAGATACCTTCTCAAAATGTCCCTCAGTATCGAGCTACTTGGATACCTTCTCAAATGTCCCTCGGTATCGAGTTTCAAGTAAAACTAGTTATACAATGACTTTCTCTTTAAAGCATGTAAAACGTAACGCATAGAAAACATGTCTTTAAAGATGGTAATGCATGCTTTGTGTAATCAAACACACATAAATAGTTTTTCAATAAACTTTCATACATGGCTTGCGTTTAAAACATAACTCATGGGTTGCTTCGAATTTACTTTGTAAAACTAGCTAGCATGAGAATAATCTTTCTTTAAAACATGGTTTCTTTAAACCTTCCCTTTTGAAGACTTTCACTCAACGCACCTTGCTGTATGTCTTAACACTTAGGAATTTCTTTGAGATTTGGCTCATGCAAAGCTTCCAACCGTTCTTCACAAACGCAACACCACTTATGCAACCAACACTTTTCTCTAAGTGTTCTTACAGCTGCACATGGTCATCCTCAAGGCTACTTATGCATCCAAGACTCCACTGCAAGCTCTTCTTAGCCTACACAATAGGTTCAACGCATGGAGAAGCTTAACTCTTAGTCTGTCCAAGCGTTTCCTTCGAGCTGTCAGCTTACTCAACTCAAGCAGCTGCCTGCTTGTTCATTAAATTTCATATTCAATTTTCGAAATTAATAACTCGAATTTTAGAGCTCATGTCAAGAAATTTTCTTCTACAAACTTGTTAAGAATTGTCTCAGGAAGCTTGCCTAAAAAGTTTGGCTTCAGAATTCTCATGATCTATCCTAGAGACTCAATTCTTTAACGATGGCCCAGATTCACTTGAGAACAGAACCTCTAGTCCTTTTTCTCCTTCTTCAGCCTTATCCCGATGAGGATTTCTTCAACAGTGTCACCTCCAAAAGTAGACTCTCAAATATTTCCAACAACACCAAGAATTCTAAATTTGCACGGAGGAAATGACCAAACTGATCGTTTGAAGTTCGACCTCCCCTTTTTATACTGCTTTCCGTCGCTTCTCATTAAAGCATAGCATGACACCTTTAGTTTTCATGGAGTTAAATCTGGTGCTAAGAACATCTGATGTTTAATCAGTGATTAATATCGATCAACACAACCAATCGTTTAGCTCACTGCCCCATCGTTTAGCTCATCATTCAGTGACCTCACGTTGATGCTTGTCACCCGACGATCTCACTCTCGTCCAATGCATAGCATACAACATACCACACAGCTCTCGTTCATCGTGCAGATCTCGTTGATGCTCATCGTGTATCAAAAAGCGTGACGAAAATTCTCAACTCAAAATGCAGCAGGAAGAATTCGTCAACCTCGCTAACGCCCATCGTCTAACGCAGCACGACTATCATCTAGCGCCCATACCCATCACGTAGCTCCATCGCTCAGTGCCATTGCCTAGCACTAATGTCGATCTTGGAGTGCCAACGCCCCCGTCCATTGCATAGTGCTATCGTTTAACGTGACTCCTCACATCGTCTAGCACCACACCTTGTCGCACGATCGCCTACCGAATTGCTGAGTACCGCTCTTTACTAAACAATCGCTTACCTCATCGCATAACATCACTCATTGCTACACGATCGCCTACCTCATCGCGTAGCACCGCTCATTGTTACATGATCGTCCAGCGCACACAACTCCAACGCCCAGTGCCCACGCTCGCGCACATTTGAGGCTATCGCATGCTTGCTAACCTCTCAAGACTTTGGCTGCCGCATGCTTTCCCACGCATAGCTTTTCTCTTGGCCATATCTTAGTTTCCTTCTATGCCCAAATAACCTTTCAAATGAGCAAAGCTAACGCATGGCACAACGCTTAGCCAATTTTCTAGCCTCCAACGCATGGGTTATACTTAGCCAATTTTTCAAGCTTTACCCAAGAGTCAAGCTTTCAAACTCAAACTTTTCTTTTAACTTTTTACCATTTTCTCTATAATTACACATTAATTCTCACATCAACCTACTCACCACACTAGTCTCAGTAGGAAACATACACAAGTAGAGAAATTAGGGCTCAGGGTTCACACAGACTACCATAGAAATTCCCAAGAATAGTGTGTATAATGGCAAGAGGAGTCATATACGCCTCAGGCATGGAGCTGTGAAACAATTACTGAAAGAAGGATTATTTCATTGTAAGGTTTGAGAAGAATATTGCAGATCCTCTCACTAAAGGCCTAACAAGGAGAGTAATTCTGGAATTTTCAACAAGTATGGGACTTAAACCAGTATAGTGGTCCATAGCCCTTTATCCGGATGGTCTATTACGATAGACTTTATAGCCTTTCATTTGGGTGGTCCTCATATGCACTTGATAGACAGAACTAAAACCTTTAAAAATTCCATAGCCCTTCCTTTGAGTGGTTCTAGTATGGACTTCATGGATAATTTTAAAATCTTCATAGCTCAGTTTTGAGTGGTTTGTCTTTGACAAACTTGATGAAGTTGGTCCTGATATGGACTAGATATGAAGTCTTCATAGCTCAATTTTTTTGAGTGGTCTATTGTGATGGACTTGATGTAGCAAGTAATGTGATTATGAAGGTGTGGTCACCTTCTGTGGAAAAGTTTAAGGGTCTTTTTCTAGAGCTTTCACGTTGATCTGAGGTTCTATGTGCATGCCCTTAAATAGAATGCTTTTATCGTGAAATCAATGGAAAATTAAGGAGTAAAATGTGTTGTGGGGGTCTCAACCGTAGTTATTGAAAGTTCAAGAGGTAACTCATTTTTTCTAATAAAGTTATTGCTCGACTTCACTATGCATCAATTCAAATCGTAAGATATTGATTGTTAAGTTTGTACTCCTATCTTTGCTCAGAAACATTTTCCAAGTTTAAAGTTTTAAAGTTTTCAAGGTTTTTTAAGTTTTTTTCTCTTGTTGCTTTGTTATACTAGTCATTTGTGGGAGATTGTTGGAAATGAATTTGGGCCAAGACCTATAGCAAATACAAAAGTGAAAAAATTAGCCATTTGTACATTGGAAACTAGCCATTTATAGTCGTTGGAAACTGGCCGTTTATAACTGTTGAAAACTAGCCGTTTATAGCCGTTGAGAACTAGCCGTGTTCTGTCCTTTTCTTCTTCCTCATTTTCTTTATAAAGAAGAAATTTTTGCAAGGTCAAGGTAGAATTTTTTTTTTCAAGATTTCCAACATTTACTTTTTCTCTCTACTACATTCTGAGCAATTCTTCATCGATTCCAACCTGGTCTCCAATGAGTTGCATGCCAAAGATCGAAAGTTGTGTTAACTACCTTGGGGAGCAATCGGTTTTGGCGATTTAGCACTGAGGTTGCGCCGATCTTGCTTTCAAGGTAGTGGGTTTATCCACGATACAATGATCGACATTCGATCCCAACACCAACACCCGGTCCCAATTAACCTTAGATTAGCTTTGATCGCCTTCAATAGCTCCAAATCTACAGGTTTAAGCTTGTTCGAACAACAAGTGTTTAAGCTCGTTTAGTGAAGTCCACGAGTAATAACACTCCTTAAACCCATTTGAATTCAATTAAAGTTGTACTTTAGCTTTTAAAATTATTATTACTATTATTTTTTACTTCAGTCTGACATCAAACCAACTCCAATACTTTTCTACAAGGAGCGTTATTTTTTACAGTTTAAGACTCATACAACAATCTCGGAGCGTTAGTTTAAGACTCATACAAGGCAATCAGTTGAAAGCTCCCCCAACCCTTAACTCTCTTTTATAGGCTCTATTTGAAATCAGTACCACAACTCAGTAACTTGGAATAAACAATAAAAGAAACACACGACCCAAGAAAAGAGAATACATTTTATTCTCTCAAATTTTACTCACTGTCGCACACCAAAAGTGTTCGAAGAATTACTGATGACGGGCATAAATGTACGTTATTATAGGCCTTTTATTTAGAATTATGAGGGATGTTAAGTAGAATATGCGGTGATTGTACTAAAAATTCATGAGAAAGTGAGCTTGCATCGGTCAACAATGAAAATCTCGACTAACCCACTATCATGCGTTATTTTGCGTCCATTTGTCTATTTTTGTAGCTAACGCAGGAATGATCGCATGCGATGATTCTCGCCATCGCAGAGGTGATTGCATACATTCGACACATGGATGTTGCGGCCATTAACCGCATTCGTCCACTCCATAGAGGTTGCGGCTATAGAGTAATTAGGGGTGTACATAGTCCGGGTTAGGCCGGATTGGAAGATTTTTGTGAACCAACCCAAAAATTCAGGTTGGCTAATAATGAACCCTATGAGTTCTTTTTTGGAGGGTCAACCCAACCCAACCCAACCCAAAATTTTCGGGTTGGGCGGGGTGGGTCACCGGTTCTTTTTTTTTATTTTTTAATTTGACTGTTTTTTTCGTTACTTCCTTAATCATTCTCTTCTCATTCTCTATTGAAAGATTTGATTTTTGTGGATCAATAAACCTTCATATATAAAAAATTGAACTAATTCTAAATATATTATATCAAACCAATTAATAAAAATTTAATAATAAAAAACATGTAATCTTTGTGAAATTTTAGCATTGACATTAAAATAAAACCATAATAAATTCAATATAAACTTCAAAAGAAACTTCCTCAAATAATTCAATTCAAATGTTTAAGTTCAAAATCTCTACTCAAAGACACAAACTTCAATAATAATCATTCCAAGTTCAATAAAAAGTCCAAGTTTAATAATAACTATTGGTTTGTTACATAAAATTCCAAGTCATTCAAAAGCACCGTGAACATGAAAAATGACTTTTCCATTGAGTTTTCTTCTTCATCTTTGATTCTTTGGTCTCTTCACTTCTCAATTCCTGAAAAAATTAGAAATACATTAAACCAAGAGAATAATTTATAAGTAATAATAATATTTGATCTTATGGTAGTAAAACTTACCACTAAAATCATCATTTTGCTCCAAATTCAATCCCTTATTTCAAAACACTAGAGGAGGATGGACTCTCTACAAAAAAAATCATGCAAAATTAAATATATTAATTATGAGCATTAAACAGGTTAGATATGTACAATAAAAAATTCATTTAATTACCTGATTCAATATTTTCTCAAGTCTCTAACTCTTCAAGTTGTGGATAGAGATCTAGTAACACTCAGCCACCACGAATCCAATTTTGTGTACATATCAAGGCCTCCACTGTTTTTGGAGTCAAAGAACTTCGAAAGGAATCTAAGAATCTTCCCTCCTGTACTAAATGTAGATTCAGAAGCGACTGTAGATATCGGAACTGCCAAAACATCTCGAACAATTTTTGATAAAATGGGATAATTGTAGACATTCATCTTCCACCAATACAATATCTCAAAATCATCTTTATCTTCTATAACCTTGTCAGACAAATAAGAAGACAAATCATTCTACACTTCCAAATAACTTTCTTCTTTTTTCAACCTCTTAAAAATTATCCACGGATCATCTATATCTTCGTCCACCTCATGATCATCTTCATTTATATTGACAGTTTTTTATTGTTGAGAATCATTAGTACTATGACTACCATGAAGTGAGTGTTATGTGATTTATAAAAGTCATATAGACGATACAATTATAATTTCACACTCTCAACCATATCTTTAACCACATCACTGTCATAAACATTGGAAAGACAATAATTCAAATACTTTAACTTGTACCGAGGCTCGATGACCATAGCCAGAAATATTAATTTATTCATTTTTTTAAGCGAACCCCAATACTTATCAAACTTGGTCTTCATATTCATAGCCATCATACTTAGAACAGAGTTGGTATTATTTCTCCATTTGTTTAAAGCAAATTGAATTTTATTAATTTCCTTATAACCAACATTAGAAGTCACATATGAAGATCCACTTATCGTTGTGGTGGTATCATAAAACCTCTTTAAAAACTTAATAAATACACCTACAGTCAACCAATCAGATGTACTTGGGGGCCCCAATCTTTTATTTCCACGATCATCTTCCTCGAAGTAATCAACAAAATCTGAGTCTTCTTTCTCCTCCTCTAAAGTTCTAAAAGCTTTCTCAAATTTAATTGCATGTTCAAGTAGAATTCCACCTAGTTGCCACATCTAAACAAACAAAAGCCTTACACTGAATTTTTTCTTGTTTCACGCAAGCTTTAAACTTTTCCATTCTCCTAGGTGATGATCGAACATATCTCACAGCATTACGAACACTAGCAATAGAATCATGCATATCTTTCAGTCTATCATTCACAATAAGATTAATAATGTGGGCACAACACCTCACGTGTAATAGTTCTCCATCTAAAACAACCGATTTCTAACTTTTAAGTCTTCTCTTAACATAAGAGATAGCCACATCATTAGAACTTGCATTATCAACGGTGATGGAAAAAAAAAATTCAATCCCCCATTCCAAAAAAACACCTCTCAATCATCTTCCCAATAGTCTCCCCCTTATGATTAGCAACTTGACAAAAGCTCAAAATCTTCTTATACAAAACCCATTCAGAATCAATAAAATGTGCAGTGATGACCATGTAGTGCACATTTTGTAGCGAAGTCCATGTGTCGGTAGTAAGACAAACTCTTTGAGAGCTTTTAACTAGAAATGATTTCAACTTTTTTTTCTCCTCAAGATAAAGTTGATATACATCTCTAGCGATTGTGACTCTCGATAGAACATCAAAATTAGGACAAAAACACTATAAAAGTGTCTAAAACCCTCTGTCTCAACAAATTTGAACGATAACTCATTCATAATTATCATTTTAGCGCATGCTAGTCTACACGCTTGTTGGCTAAACAATGTCATCACAAAGTTACTAGCACTGACTTCTTTTCCATCATTTGAAGGTACGAGAGTTAGGGTGGTTTGTCCTTTTTCTTCTTCTTTATATGGGTACTTTTTACATTGATTTCTTAAGTGCTTCCATAAATACTAGTTCCACAAGTATTACTATCACATACGTAATCTTTACCACAATAGTTACACTTGCACCTAGCTCCATCATGACCACTTGCTTCCATTTTTGTGAAATGATCCCACACAAACGAGGTTGGTTTATTAGGTCTCTTTCGATTGGACTTGGGAGGTAGAGGTGGTATATTTTTAGGAGTTTGGCTAACATTAAGAGGGGGAGGAGGAGACATTTCATTATTATCGGTTCCACTCGTATTACCACTACTACTATCCATCTATAAAATAAATGAAACTAGTAAACAACTTATTACACCTACCTATACAATTAAAAACAAACAAACAAATACTATCTAACTGTATAAAAATTAACTCATAACAAACAAACACTATCTAGCTTTTCAATAAATGGTATATGTACACACTACAGAATAAAAATTAAATTAGTTTACTCATGGGGAAGTTTGAGATGGTGATTCAGCAGTGTCTGATTTCGTATCCATTGTGACGACTTTGAAGAATCTATCTAACTGTTCTCAGGACACTGCGAGATTGAACAAAAATTAATGTATTAATCAATCACGGTTAAAATGTTATCTTTTCAAATGTCAACAAAATGATATTTGAACAAAATGCATACAAAATGTAATACACACTACCATTTTCTTTGTTTTTTTCTTCTTATATAGAATATAACTGCTTTTCAACATTACAATTATCTTATCAACATTACATTTACCTTATCATATTAATATATAATGTTCCCTTTTAGTGTATTGGCTTAATTTTTGTTAATTAATTTTAAAAAAATAAATAGGATAATTGTAGTAAAGGGCCAAAAAGAGCAGTAGAGCATTCCCTATCCCTACAACAAAATGTAACAAATGTTATCTACTTGCTTTATTGAAGAAAATACCCCTAATGATGAGTCGTTCGTGAAACTTCCTTGGAGTTTGAGCAGTAGGCGAGGCGGAGACCGGACTGAATAAAAGAAAATTTGCGAGGGTGAAGCTTGGAGTTCGCGAAGCTTGGAGTTGGGGTAGTAGGCGAGATAAGCGGCTGAGGGGCGGCGTTCGGCAATTCGATGGTAGTCGACTGGCGAGAGGAGGGTTTCGGTCTGCATCTGTGTGGATGGATTGGACAAAAGAAAATTTAAACTTGAGTCTCTTGAGCGGTGCGGAGAGGGACTGAGGGTTTCATTCCAATTTTGTTTTTTTTTAATATATATATAATAATAAAAAAAACAAACGTTATCTCCACCTCTGGATGGCGTGCACCGTGCGACTACGTAATTAGCGTAACGCTCCCCTCGCCTCCCTTTTATGTTTTATATATATATATATTCGTGTCGGGTCGGGTCGACCCTGAAATGGGGTAACCCGAGACCCGACCCGAATTTAATATTTTCTAAAATTTTTAACCCAACCCAACCCTTGCGGTTTGGGTTGGGTAATCCAAGTTGGTTAGGTTACCAGGTTTTTTGAACACCCTTAAGAGTAATAACTATAATAGAGGGATAGCGCAAGGGTAGTGGAATGTGTTGGTACTTCGAAAACCAAGCATGAACGCATACATCAGGGAGTATCAAAAGGCGATGTTGACATTTCACTACCACGCTGTTAGTAACAGAGATTCAGAGCAGGTCCATCACGCCGTTAGTTGCAGAATTTCAGAGAAGGACCATTATTGTTATTGGTGATCAAGCTCTATAAATAGAAGCCTTAGAGCACAACGTGAAATCATTTGAGCTGCTGCCTTAGGGCAGATCCTTGTGATCCAGGACGAAAGCATGAGAAGATATTCTTGAGAGTTCTTCATTCCTTCAACCATTCCGAGTGACGACCGAAGCTCCACTGGAGATAGATCTCGAGAGAGACTACTCCACCGTCCATCCACGGCACCACCGGCAGCCTTGACACACATCTGATGGATGCAAGACATTGCCCATCTGGCCCTCCATATCACTTCTACCTCTGTATTGTATTACATCGTGGCTTAAGAGATTAATACATTTTGTGATCAATGCATTTCTCTATTTCCTCGATTCCATCTTCATTTTCTTATCATCCTTTACTTTCATCGCAAAGACTAAGTAAGATTGCTAGAGTATCGCATACTTAACCATACAGCATAGACATATGAAGCATGTAGCAAACCACCGAGAGGTATGTGTTGTGCGAGTGTTGTGAGAAAATCCTATTTGCATAGTGTGATGCTGTAGCAATGCTTGTCTATGAGCTGATCAGTGGTAGCTAACTGCCCAGGAGGGTAAGTGGTGGAACGCATTAAGCAAAATAAGCAGTGTTCCTAGAGATAGAAATAATCTTATGTCAACCATGTTTATGTGATTACCTTGTCTTATGAGCGCATCATTCATCATTTAGGCATACTTGAGAGAGTAGTCTAAAAACCAAATCTAGGCTTGAGAGAGTCAGATTGGATCGCATAGGCAAGAATAGAGCTTAGAGTTAAGCTCTGTTTGTTATTACACAGCGTATGCACCCTACAGATAGGATATGAAAGTATGCGGTCACATCGCATACATCCAAGAGTAGGATACGGTGGTATGCATCTTTTTTATGTGTGGGAGTACGTGAGCAAGAATAAAAACTTAGATATAAGACCTCTCGACACTATCGCATATACATCGCATGTGTCTTTGTCAAGTGTGTGTAGCATAATCACATAGCTTGCGTTGGCTGGGGTTACCTTTGTGATCAAGCTTAGGGATGCGGTGAAGTCATCCCCGTCATTCTATCTATTTTTTCGTGCATTTTATTACGCGTTAGCAATTGTCGTGTCTCTATCTCTCACAGTCATACTTCCACGGCTTAATTTGTTAGTTAGGAGTAGGAGTAGTGCATAGCCCATAACCTTCAAATTCTTTTATTCTTTGTCGCAAACACTTTACTTCATAACATTTAGCTACAAGTCCTTGAGTTTGACCTCGGATCACCCGAAAAACTTGCAATCTCGTTATACTTGACGAGAGAGCAAGAAAACTTGTGGCAGGAACGCATGGTCATCAACGCATATTGCATATCCCTTAGTCCAATGCATGACCAGCGATGCATGAAGAACGAACAATGAACGCATATTTATTTACTCCATTTTTCACCCATCAATTACTCCAAAAGCTCTCGACTTTTCTACTCATTTTGGCAAAATCAGACTCACGACACACTTCATTTTTTTCTCAACAAATTGTCTTTTTAAAGAGTTTTTACCGCCACTTCTTTTTTTGTTTGATAAATCCACCTCCATAAATAACCAATCAAAAATCCAATTTTATTCAACTCCAATTTTACTTTAACGAAAAAACACTTCCACAATTAACCAATTACAAGCTTTCTTATATGTAAAGTAAAAATGGAAATGGGCTTTGTAATTCAAATGGGTCCATTATGAGTAATTCTTCACCAAAATCAGATTTTGTGTTATTGGCTGAGGTAAGTTTTTTTTCTCCACATCCTAACAGCTAAAATAATCTAGATTGGTCTTTTAACCCTTATATGTTCTCTTTTTGTAATTTGGACTTGATTTAAATAGTAAAGCTGTTGCGAGTTTTTAAATTTTGTACGGATTGATTTTAACTTGATTTCTAGGAAGATTTCTTGTTATGATAAATATTTTTTTTATTCAAGAGATACGTGTTTCATCTTAAATTTTGTATTAAGAAATCTAAATGAACTTATTTGATTGATATATATATTTTAATTGTTACTCAACTTTGAAATCTTTATTCTAATGAACTTTTTTAAAATGAAACTTAATTCTAGAAATAGAAGCGAACAAAATCTAGGAATCTAAGTTGGCTTTATCTTGAAAATGACATTGGCTTGACCAAGAAAAATATCCTCATTCATGACGAAGATGTGAGAAAATGAAATCACGTATTTATTTAATTCAAAAAGTGATTCAATGCTATATAATAGTAGGAAGGTTTGCAGACAATTATAATAGAGTAATAATTAGGTGTAACATGCCTACTATGTCTTTACCCACACAATTTTTTTTAATATATATATATATTAAAAAATTATTAATGTCAATTTTTTATTGGATAGCTGTATAAACTGCACAAAAATAAGTGTAGACTAGACAATAACTAAGTATTTTCTATTACAATATACATATTTTTTAGAAAAAAAATTGCACAAAAAACATATTCTAAAGGCCTAAATGACCCAAATTTTGAAAAAAAAAATGTCAATGACTCTTTTCTGTTGATGTCATGGTCACATGAAAATATAATATTACCCTTGCTTTCATGATTTTTTTTTTCTTTTTCTTTTGTTCTCCACGTTGATGATTTTTTTCTTTTTTTCTTTTCTCTTTCTTTTTCCTCTTCTTTTCCCCCCTCTTTTATTCTTTTGATGTGTCTTCTTCTTCTCTGACTTCTTCTCCTCTACACATCTTCTTCTTCTTTTCCGACTCGATGAGTTTACACGAGCAACTCCGAATACAACCAACTCCGATGAACAAGAACGAGAGCAAGAGAGAGGAGTGATTTTATGAGTGAGGAAAGGATGAGTGAAACCAACGTGAGCGAGACCGGAGAGAGGGGAGAAGAAGACGACCAATTGTTCTATGAATTTAAAAAATGGATCATCGGCGAGAGGGAGAGCAATATTTTTTTGCGTGCACACGAGTATATTTTGATAATTTTGTCCAAATTTGACGTCAGCTAAAGGGTCATTCGACATTCTTTTCCAAAAACTGGGTTATTTGACATTTTTTACTCCATTTTAGATCATCAATATAAAATTTCCCACTTTTTCCCATATTAATTTACGTGCATATCCTTTTTTAGAAAAAGGTAGGAAGGTAATTATATTGTGTTTTTCTCCATATTTATGGGTGTGTTGTTTGGTAGGCATATTAAGGTTTGTGGATGTGTGGGCCTTTTAAATGGAGGCCATTTTGGATGTGTAGGGTTAATTAATGGTGCTCGTTTTGGAAAATTTTTAAATTGATGCATATTTGACTCAAATATGAACATAGTTTTACAGATTAGTCTTAGCAACCGAAAAACCTTTAGTTCAAATCTTTTCATTTTTCATTCTACTAAAAAATAAACATGTTTTAAATAATTTAGAATTGATTTAGTTTTTTATTTTATATTTTAAACGTAGTTTTTATGTTTTTAAAATTTATTTTGATTTTTCTAAATGACATAAGTATTTGAAATTTTCTAACAAGTAGTAAGAATTATGTTTGAATTCCCATTTTCCCTTTTATTTACATATTTACGGGAGTCATTTAGGATTTTTTTTTCTCAACACATTTCGAGTGTATCATGTAGGAATAGAGTTTTTTTTTTAAAAAAATAATAATAAAAAAGAAAAGACGATTTAATTATTTTATGTAGTTGTTATAGTTTTTTAAATTAGAATGAGAGTTTGCTTTCAACTTAATTAGGATATAGAGGGTAGGAAAATTGAACCTCTTATTTAGAGGTTTATAGTGTAAACCTTATGTCAATTGAATTATTCTCATTATAGTAGTTGTCAATAATAGAGCATAACTTAATAAACACTTGTACAAATAATAATAATAATTATAGGGATAGGTAATAATAATAATAATAATACATATGTTAACTTCTTTTAAGATTGAGAGTTGGAGTCAAACCGAGCATAACTCAATTGACATCCGAGTGTGCTAGAAACTACAAGGCCCATGGTTTGAATTCCCTATCCCAAATTGTACTAAAGAAAGAGAAGATTGAGAGTTGGCTTTCAACGTTTTTTAATAATATCAATAAAAAAGAGAAAAAAAAATATTAGAACATAATGATAAGACATTCATTTCCTCGCCACATGCAATATCTTTAATAGTATAACAATCATGGAAATAAGGATCGAACTTTCAACTTTTTTAAAAAATGAGTGCAAGACAATTACCACTAAATTAAGTTTGCTTTGATTAGAATATTACATTTGATACAAAACTCCACCTTTTTAAGAACTTTTAACCAACATTATTAAATCTTCACTACGTTGTGGTGTAGTCCAAAGATTTTTCCCAAATATAATTCAATTTCTCACCATTTATCTATCCATAATCGATGATTTAACTCGAAAGACATCTCTCGTGGTCCTATAAGTAGATGATGCTATTGTTTGTAATTTTTATATTCTATAAACTTTTGTAATTTTACCATCTATTTTACTAAAAATGGGGGAAATAGTGATGCTGTCTCTTATACACATCTAGATGTGTATAAGAGACAGCCTATAAGTAGATGATGCTATTGTTTGTAATTTTTATATTCTATAAACTTTTGTAATTTTACCATCTATTTTACTAAAAATGGGGGAAATAGTGATGCTTATATTAATTTTTTTGTTTTTAGAAAAAGAAAAGATAAATTAGCCTAAAAATTTAAAGTAGAACTACCTCAACCAATAAAAAAAAAAAAGAAAAAAAAAAAAAAAAAAAAAAAAAAAAAAAAAAAAAAAAAAAAAAAGAAATACATGGGCATCCAGGAAAGATGAAGGGAGGGGGTGCCACATAAGCTTAGGGAGCATTAAAACCAGTAGCTAATTTATGATTCGAGTCACAAAAGTGAAAATGACACTATAAAACGGACGGCACACTAATCTACTAACTCCCAACCAACCCCAAGAAAATCCTACTTCAGATATTGCCCATTCATTCAACTGCCTATTTCATAATTGACTTATATATATATATGTATATGTATGTATATATATATATATATGTATATATATATGTATGTATATATATTAAAAAGTATTTTTTTAGTTCCTAAATTTTGAACATAGTTTCTATTTAGTTCTTAAATTTCAAAATGTTATACATTTAATCTTTACGTTTTGACTTTGATTTAAATTTAACCCCTAAGTTTCAAAATGTTACAATTTTACTCTTAAGATTTAAGTTTTGTTTCAATTTGGTAGGTAGATTTGAAGATTTTACATTTTTAACCTCAATTTTTCATTAATACTCACTTTCAATCTTGGACAGTTTCTATTAATTAATTAAAAATAATTATGAAATGAAATTTTAATTTTAATTTTAAAAACATGTAAAATAACGAAACTTAAATTATAACTCTTTTATTTTTTTTAATTTATTGACATAAATTAACATTCAAGATGGTAAAATAAGTATTTAGTGAAAAATTTGTGGTTAAAAGTATAAATCTCAATATATGGAGACCTAATTGGAATAAAACTCAAATATTAAGAATAAAATTGTAACATTTTAAAATTTTAAAACTAAATTGAAACCAAACTGAAAATATAAAGATTAGACATGTAATATTTTAAAATTTAGAGATCAAATCAAAACTATACCCAAAATTTGGGGAGAAATGTATTTTTCTCACATTCCTTGGCGAAGATATCAAAATCACTTTGTCAAACATACTTAAATTAATAAGTGCTGCCGCTCATTGCAATTAGCTTTGAGGGGGCGTCAAGCAGTTTTTTCCTCTCATTATTATCAAATATTAATTTAGTTCTAAAAATACCCATTTTAAAAGGAAAAAAAAAACTTTTTTTTCCTCTAGATTTTGGGCTTATTTCTATTTTATTTTTATAGATTTTATAATGTTATAGTTTTGAGGTGGGTTCAGTTTATCTATTGAAGTGTTTAATTTTAAAAAATAAGTCATTTTGAAAAAAAAAATAGAATTGTTTGAGAATTGTTCTAATAACTTTTAAAACAATTTTAAAGTGTATTATTTTAAACATTTTTATAAAAGGAGTTTAAATGAAAACAACTTTTCTAAATATTTTCTCTTATCCATCTAAACAAATTATTAGTATTTAAATTTTGAATTTAATTTCAATTTATTCCATAAATTTTAAAAATGTTACAATTTTTTCCTTGAGATTTGAGTTTTACTTTAATTTGGTCCTTAGCTTTAAAGACTTACATTTTTAACCTCGAACTTTCACTAAATACACATTCCAGTTTTTGGCAATATCTACTAATTAATTTAAAATAATTATGAAGTAAGTTTTAAAATAAAATTTTGGAGTCTTTTTAAATATAAAAAAATATTTAAAAATATTTACAATTTATAGCAAAAAGTTCTAAAAATACAAATCACTTTACTATAAAATGTAAATATTTTTGGGATTTTTCTATTTATAAGAATTTTCCAAAATTTTTTAATAGATATGAAAAATGGTAAAACTTAATTATTCTTTTAATTTAAAATTAATTAATAGATAATATATATTAACACCAAAAATAGTAAGTTATTATTTAATGAAAAATCAAAATTAAAAGTGTAAATCTTAAACCTATAGATTAAATTGAAGTCAAACTCAAAATTCAATATTTGAAAGTGTTACATTTTGAAACCTGAAGGCCAAATGGAAACTAGGTACAAAAATATATTTTTCCCAATAATTTTTAAGTTAACTTTCATAATTGTGTCTATTGATCCCTAAACTCTTAAAAGTATAATAGTTTTTTTATATTTTAATTTTGTGTTGAGTGTTGAGAATCTCCCAACTAAAAAAAAGATCATAGGACCTCACAATATCTCTAAGATGCATGAGTTATTTTTTTTTTATTATCAACTAGTTTTGAGATGAAACTTCAAGTTATCGAATACTAATAAGTCTCTAGACTTAAAAATTGTATCTAATAGGCTTTTAAAGTTCCAAATTTTATTTGATAGGTTTTATCATTCAAAATTTTCTCAAAAAAGTAATTGAAAATTGATTTATTAGATATAAGATTAAAATTTGATGTTTAGTAGATACATGAGTATTTAAAAAAATATATGGTCAATAATCTATTAAATATAAAATTGAAAAAAAATTGAGGATACATAGAAATCAAAAGTAAAAATTTTAAAATCTATAAGATAATTTTTAAAGTTTAAAAATCAATCAACATAAAAGTAAAAGTTTTAAGAATATTTTCAAATACCTTTTGAAATTTAAAGACTTGTTGAATAGATTGAAAGCCATACTAAAAACTCAACAATTGAACTAGTAATTTAAGATAATGTATGTTTTGTTTGACATCCAATTCAACTGGTTATGTGGTTTTGGCCAATGGGTTGACCGTACTGTTCTTACCAATAATGGCCCAAAGATCAATATGGGTTAGGCCCAACATATTAGTTTATTGATTCTCTTAAAAATAGGGGCCCGGAGACGAGAAAGGGCGTGACGAAATGCTTCAGGTAGTTGAAAATCAGTGAAGATATAGAGATTCTCGAATAGGTCAACCTTTTCGAACTGCTACTTAAGTCATGGACAGGCAAGAGACAACCTGGTGAAACATCTTTATAATCCGAGGAAAAGAAAGCAAAAGCGATTTTCATTTTTAGCGGCGAGCGAAATGGGAGTACCTAAAAATACAAATAAAAGTAGGTAGAGTATTCATAAACAAGTATAGGAACAGGTTCCCGTGAGTAAGAAATTGAAAACCTCACTTCACCTAAGAAGAAGGGCATGGGGTTGGACGATTAACCACTCCAAACATAAGATTTTCGACTCGATAAATGTCTAGTAGTTTTAAAATAAAATTTTGGAAAAAGTCTAAACATAGTTTTGATCCCAAAAAGTCTACACGTAAAATATTAAATTAAAATGTACGATAATTATATGAAACTATGGAGATACCCTCTCTGATCATCAAAAAAGATTATATAACATTTAAATACAAAATCTACCCTAAAAATTCAAAATAGTCGAAAAATAAAAGAAGATTTAATGAAGAAAAATAATGAGTTACTTAAAGTCATTATATTATACAACAATAAATAAATATGGTATAAAAGTAAAAGGTAGCCACTGTCAAAATAATTGTGTGCATAAATACACTGTCTGCAAATAAATATAGAGAAATCTAACTTCGAGGTTGATGGTACAAGAACTATGTCAGTTGAGCTACGCTCATGTTGGTGATAAAAGCTCAATTTCATGATGCTATAATTCTCAAAACTTGATGAATTTTGTATTTTGTGAACCTTGTATGGTTAAAAATTACATTTAATGTATTTTTTATATTATTGAATAATTTTTTTTAGTTTCTAATGTAAATTGATTACTAAATTTCAATAATGAAAGGAAGTCATTGTATTTAACACATTGTGAATTATTTCATATGTCTATTTAACTTAAAACAAGTGTTTGTAATGTAAATGGACATAATTTTAATGTTGTTTGTTATAACATAAGATTAAAGCTATATATATGTGTGTGTGTGATATAATAGCCTTAAAAAAAGCTTATCACATGTCAAATAAAGCATTAAGAAAAGGCTATTATATAATAAAGATAGTATTGAGAGCAAACTATTATATGTTAAAGATATCTTTAATCACTAATGTTATTGAATGTTTTCATAGTCATATATACATGCTATATCTCCATATTCTATTATAGGATCCATTATAGCTTTACAAAAAGGTTATAAAAAGTTCTATACTTTTAATAATATGGGCTGTCAGGATCTTGGAAAAAGGCTACGAAAGGTCTTTTATAATTTTTTTCGTTAGCTATTGTATCAATTATTTCTTGTAGTATATTAAAATTCAATTTGAAAACAAAAAATAAACTTCATTTAATATACATATATAATATATACGAATAATAAGTACATCCGTAGTATAGCTACACATACAAGGTCGATACCGCAACACAAATACACAAATACTTGTTGTGTACCTCCACCATATAACTCTCTTCGTTTCATAGATTCAATCCTTACCCTTATATTTCTTAAAAATTAATTTCTCAAAGTAAGCATAATTCAAATATTACATACAATGTATTGAATATCAAGACATATGTGGTTCGTATTTTTTCATTTCTATTATACTAAAAAGAGATATATTATCTTTTCCATATAGATTACGTACAACTTTTTAGATACTAAGATTACAATGGTAATCGATAAACACATGGAATCTATTTTTAAATCGTTCTCCTATCTCCTTAAATATTATTCAATGACCCATTAATGTGGTTGTTTTTTGATAATCATCTTGGATTTAAATTCTAAAATCTATATGTGCCTCTTAGTTTAAAATTCTATATTGATATATCGCAATTTCAATTTATATTTATATTCGACAATAAGGTGTGAATCGACATTTTAATCATTTCGTAAAAGATCACGAAACATAAAAACAAAACAACAAAATATCACTAACTAATTTAAAAACCTAACATATAATTTAGATGTTAATTTAGTTTTTGTTTGTTTTTAAGACTTTTTTTTTTTAAAAAAAAAAATACTATATCAATATTTTATTGATATTTCAATTGATATTTTCACCTCAACATTCTTATCAATATCAACATTTTAAATACTACTCTTAATAATGATTGAAAATATAAATTCGAAAAAATTGAAAAAGATGACGGTTTTCTTGATTCGGTGCCGATCTTTGATCAATTCGCTGAACTAGGGGTGGTCATTCAAACCGCAGAAATCGAACTGAACTGAATCGAAAACCCAGTGAAACCGAAAAATTCGGTTCAGTTCGGTTTCACTTTCAAAAACCGAATTTGAAATCGAACCGAACCGTTTTTAACTAATATATATATATATTAAAAAAAAGAGTAAAATTGAATTTAAAACCAAACCGCTTTTAATTTAAAGAACAAAACCGAATTTAAAATCGAACCGAACCGAACCATTTTTAATTAAAAAAGAATATAACATGGATTTTTTAAAAATATCAAAACCGAACCGAACCACATTCAATTTGAACCAATAAATCGATTCGATTCGATTTGACCACCAAACCAAACCGAACCGAATCGAACCGTTTCCACTCCTATGTTGAACCCCAAGCGAAGCTAAAAACGCAAACCCACAGTAAGAACAGAACTTTCGAACCAACAACCCCAAAGTCAAAGTGCCTGATGACAAGTCATCCACTAACTTGTCGACGTGTAAGAAGAAACCCACGTGTCCATCAAGTGGAAAATGACGTGTGATCAGCTGTGCCACGTAATCAATTAGATATTGGTTTATTAGCTTAGTTACAGTTTCGACACAGATAATATTATATCGTTCGAAGCCAAAAACAGGATATATAAAAATTATATATAATTCTCTTCGTTGTTCCTGCTGTAATGGGTTTCTTGGATCGTTGCGCCGACATCTGCAACTTCTCTCACGGTCACAGCCATGACAGTAAGAAGCTCAAGAAAAACCAGCAACTTCAGGTATACATTTTAACGCTTTTCTTTGTTTTAAAAGTAAAGATTACTAACTTGTAGAAAAACCAGAACACAAAAATCTAAAAGAATTATCTCCAGCAACTAACACGATAGATACAAAAGAATTTTGCTAGGCTTCTGTGTGTATGGTAGAGTTTTTATTTATTTATTTATTGGTTTTGATTGGTTTATGTGAATTCCGCTTGATCGTTTCGTGGAAGTTGAAATTGGATGATACGATAAGGTCCCAATCAATTTTAACAAATTTGTAACCTAATTAAAAGTTCAATATTTAAAAATCAAATTTGGTCCCCAATTTTAACAATGATAAAAATTCATTGAATGTTTTGATTGGGCTTAATTTTTACAATGAAAAGTTTGATGATATAATTGTATCATATATCAAATGTGATTTTTAAATTTAAGATTTATTAAAAATATATGGATTAAAATATTGAAGAAAAAATAGAATTTTAATCCTAAATCTATCTAATTTATTTGAAATTTTTGGATTAATTAGTAATTTTTTTTTTAAAAAAAATTGTGTTGAAGAGGGTGGAGATAAAAGTGAAGATGGACTGCGAGGGGTGCGAGAAGAAGGTGAAGAAATCGGTGGAGGGAATGAAAGGGGTGACGGAGGTGGAGGTGGACCCCAAGCGGAGCAAGCTGACGGTGGTGGGTTACGTTGATCCCAACAAGGTTCTGCACCGTGTCCGCCATCGGACCGGGAAGACGGCGGAGCTCTGGCCCTATGTGCCCTACGACGTCGTTGAACACCCTTACGCGCCTGGAGCCTACGACAAGAAGGCGCCACCTGGGTACGTGCGCAATGTCGCGGCAAACCCGGACGTGGCGCCGCTTGCACGTGCCGGATCCTTCGAGGTTAAATACACCACCGCCTTCAGCGATGAAAATCCCAATGCTTGCTCCCTAATGTAACCTAGTGTCACCTCATGTAAATAAACTGTTGCTCCCCAAGGTTCTAACTTGTAATATATTTGATTATTCCAAAGAAGAAAAAAAACTTGTAATATATTGCTCGAGGAAAATTTCAAAATCATTTTTTCTCTTTTAAATTTCTCAAGACTAACCATTTAGTTTTTCAACTTTGATTTCCAATGATTTAATTCTTATATCTTTAATTTTGTAATAATTTAAGTCTTTATTTTTAAATAAGGTGTTCTTCTCTTTCTTGAGAGGAAATAGTTCTCTCTTAATTATGGTGGTTCTAAATAATAGAGTTTCAAATTCTTTTAAAATGAACAGGATGTGAGTGAACTTCTTTATATTTTTTAAATGTGAACTATTTAATCTTCAATATAAATAAATTTATCAAAATTATATGTTAATTTTTATTATTTTATGATGTAGATTTTATATTTTATAAAAATATTGAATTTTTATTTAATTTATCATTTTGTTTATTTAAAAAATCTCATTAAATCGGAATGTTAATTTTCTAAAATAGCGATTAAAATAAAATTGAATAAAATAGCGATTAAAATAAAATTGAATATTGATTAATCAAGGTTTAAGGATGAAATTGTTACTCTTAATTTTTAACCTTAATTATTTTATTAACTATTTCAATAAATCTCAATATTCGATAAATGGATATTTAAAAGTATGGAGGTTCCACCTTTCATCCAATAAATTATAAAAATTATTTAAACAGGATTTAGTCAAGTAATTGAAAAATATTTATAGTTTCTACCTTGTAGAATGAAATGATTAACTATATAATAATTATAGAATGTTCTAGCTTACAAACAATGCTAATTACTATTATTTTAATTGTTTTTAAAAATTAAATTGTACTCTTGAACTACGTAAGATCTGACTTTTTATTGTAAATCTATTAGCTTAATATATTTTTTTAAAGGAAATCTACTATCTCAAATTAGTTCAATATTTTTTTAAAAAATATTTATTTAAACAAATGTCGGTATAGTTGCAAAAATCATTTCTTAGCAAATGAGAAAGAGGAAAGCTTAGAAGTTGAGACAATGAGGAGAGGAATTGATATATTTCACATATTGACAGCAGATATGGCCTTAGTAATTTTATGCATAGATATAATAAAGAATATCTGTATATGTATTTTACGGATGACAATTAGTGATTGTGCTAATTAAGATTTTATACCACCAATCAGCAACAGAAATTATTCTCTTTTGGATTGGGTGATGTTGGTCCTTTCTTCTTGCATTTTCTTTTATTGTCTTGATTTGTTGTTGGGCTTGGGATGGTCTCCTAATAATATCTTTTACCATTTATGAGATGTACCTTGTTATATTATTGTTTAGTATAAGATCCAAATTATAAATTTATTGATTGTTAATACATTTTTCATGTTAGTTGAGTTAAATGCATATAAATTTGGCCCATTACTATCATTGTTTTAATATAATTACAAAAAACATATTATCAAACTTGAAACGGATAGATGCCTCTCAAATTCTTAAAAAAATGCAAAACTTTAAATTATGTTTAGTACTTTTATTAGGATCATTCTATATCTTTGATATATTTTTGTAGTAAACTTTAAAGTTGTAAAACCTAATTTGATTTGGTTGATCTTATGGCAATAACTTTGCAGTTGACTTCTAAAATACATTGTAATTCAAATTACAATTCAATCTATATTGATCTTATGGCAATAATTCTGGAGTTTACTTTTAAAATACATTGCAATTCAAATTACAAATCGATCTGCATCACAATTGAATTTGTTTTTAAAAAATTCTAACTCAACAAATGCGTGACTAAAAATTTAATTTATTATTACCTATAAGAGGACCATGCGAATTGGACTATTGTTCATGTTGCACACTTTAGAAGTAGAATCGGTAAAAAAAAAAAAATTAAATTGTAATTTGGTAAACTCTTTAAAAAATAAAGAAACAAATAAAAAGAAAGAAAGAAACTAGATTATTGAGTAAAGAAAAGCTATAGTATTTCCCAACAAAAAAGAAAAAAAAGAAAAAAAAGAACAAAAGAGGAATTTGTTACAGAACATATCACTGCAGTTCCATTCTTACTAATATTTCCTTCTTTTTTTATTTTCTCTTTTTAAATTCAAATTATATTTATAATTCAGTTATCCTTTTCTCAGTTGGGCCTAGGCCCAATAAACCTTATGAAATGGCTGGCCCTTTAAGATTTGTCAGCCCAAGGTGTTGTCGTTAGCTTCCTAGCGACGCCGTTCTTCGAATTTCCCCTATAAAAACTCCCGCGTTCTTCTCGAACCCGCGAAATCGGCTCGGTAAATTTGTAAACCTCTGGCACGGTCCACCAAACATCCTCATTCTTTCACCTGAAGACGGAAATTTTTGTTTAGACGCACTCTACTTCGGTTCAGTGAAGGTCAATTCGCGAGTTCGAACTCGACAATGGAGTTGATACTACCTTGGCTGCTCTGTATGGTTTTCTAAATTTCAGATTCTCTATCGGAGGATGACGAAGAAGGAGAACAATTTGGTTTTACTATCGTCGGATGAAGAATACTGTGGTGGTCGATCATCTAGTTCCAGACGCAGATATCGAAAGACGAAGTCGCAATCACCATTTCCTCGGAAGAGCACTCGTCAAGCGAAGAAGGCTCGACTCTTAGGTTCTCGGTCTTGCTTGCATAAGGATTCCCGCAATGTTGACGAGGTATATGCGAAATTCCTTTCGTTGTTTATCCATGCTTTACATTACTCTCTTGTTTCTGTCTTAGATTCTGGAGTGTGTATGGGCGCATGATGGAAATGAATTCATCTGGTGTGTGGTTGTTCACTTGTTCTGTAGAAAAATTTGTGTTGGACCCGCATTTTCGTCTTGTTATCTCGACCTCGGTTAGTATGTGGAGCGAGATGTTGATATTGAGGAGGGATTTTGATTTTTTCAATGTAAATTTCGTCTGTTTCAGTGTTATTATATGTTCCTATTTCATCTCGGCAGTGTTTCTTGAACTACAAATATCTCATTTATACCCTGTCTCCTTACTGAAAATACTCTTTTCATAGGGCTTTTCAGTTGAGTTTACTATTCTTTGCTGTTATACATTTTGATATTTTATTTTGTTAATGCAGTTCAACTTATTTTGTGAAGATTTTGATCAAGTATTTTCTACCTTCAAGGTATCTGCTGGTATGCCATTACTGTGTCGCTGTAGCTTCTCTTACTCTTTCTGTAAATTACTCAAGCGTGTGCTTCAATGGAAGAATCTGATGTTAATATATTTTCTACGTGGACTGAATTACTTGGAATAAGCTGAAATTGAACGTTGGATTGTATATTTTAAGTTAGAAGCGCTGGGAGTTTAATTTAGGCTAGCTCTGTTTAGCTTATTGTTTGATGTGCATCAGGTTCTGGAAACATTTGCAGAAATGAATTATGGATTGATAAATACAGGCCACATTCATTGGAAGAGCTTGCTGTACACAAAAAGAAGGTTATTATGGTTTTCTTCCTTTTCCATTTCAAATGTATATTGACGTTTTTTCTATCTGATGGTAGGTAGAAGAAGTTAAGGTATGGTTTGAAGAAAGGTTGAGGACGCCTAAGGTACTTCTTTTATTATGAATGCTTTTATTCTCTCTCTCTCTCAAATCACAAATTCATAACTATGATTTCTCTTTATCACCTTTATATATGCACGTTTTTTTCTTCTTATTTTTATAGTTTGAATTCAATTACTGGGTGTGATGATATCATTTTACTCGATTTACAGGATGCTAATGGAAACAATGTTCTTGTCATCACTGGTCCTGCTGGAGTTGGGAAATCTGTATGTGGCTGTGTCGATCTTTCTTGGATTTGTGCTCTTAATATTTACAATTCTCTTTTGTAGCATACGTACCCAATTGTGTTTCAAAACTTAGTATTGTCATCTAACTGATATTCAATGTCAATAGCATGTCCTTGGTCATGTGATCTTGGCTAACTCTGACTTTTTTTTACCAAATATGTAACTGAATAAGGGGTAATCCAGTTTTTTATGATGGGCAACGTATTATGTTGAGCCTGAAAATGTTCTTGAGATTCCATGAGAACAACTATAGTTCTTTGTTTATGGATAACCATATCTGACTTGTGTAGGCTAGGTATTTGATCAGCCTATTTATGCTGTTATGTGTCACTCGTGCCTTACTATAATCTATTCAATAAACATTATATATCTTACAGGGTACAAGTTTAATTGGTTAATAATGTATATCTGTATGCAATCTTTTGCTTCTAACTTCAACACTCTTAGTCTAAGTAAATTTAATAATATATTAGTTGCATTGTGACTGATAAGCTTGCTGCCATCGTGTTGTTTTGATCATTTTTTCATGAGGCAAAAGTAGTCAGTGCATGCATGGTCCTCATTCATAATGTTTCTTCTCACTATACTCTCAGAGTTCATGCCATAGGATTTATTTTAAAATTTTAAAATAACACGTGCTTCTTTTGTAGGCAACTGTTCATGTAATAGCATCTCATCTTGGAGCCAGATTATGTGAATGGGACACACCTACTCCTGTGATTTGGCAAGAACATCTGCATAACTCGAGTGCAGGTATTCTAATGACTCGATATATCTTGGTTATGGAGTAGATCAAATACAATATCATACTGGTCCAACATGCTCTCCAATAATTATTTGAAGATTGATAGCTTGTTGTATTATGTCTTGGTGACTTACTGACAGACAGATAGCTCTGAGATAAAGAAAATCTCTCATGTTATTTTTCCTTTTAACTATTAAGCCATGTGAAGCTCTTACATTCACTTGGAATGACTTGAAAACGTGCCATCATTTTTATTTTAAAATTTATAATTAATGAACATAACGAGTCGTGATTTTTTTTTTTTCTTTTTCAACATCTAATTAGTTTTCATATGTGTGGTAGTTAATTAATCCAACAAATAAAACACACATTCACGTGTATTTTACTCTGAAGTGCTTCTGCAAGGTAAAGTTAGTTTTGGGATGCCCCGAAATGCTGAGTAATCTAACAAAATTTTCTATTATTAATGAGAGGCTTTTTCCTTCTAATTGTTGCAAAAATATTTCTGGCGCTGTCTTATCTTCAATCAGGGATACAATACACATCTAAACTGGATGAGTTTGAAAACTTTATTGGGAGAATGAGGAAGTATGGAGTAATACCTTCATGCTTTCCCATAGACTCAAAACAACCGGTCATACTCTTAATAGATGACCTTCCTTTGACCAATGGGAAGGCTGCTCTTAGAAGACTTCAGAACTGTTTGCATCTTTATGTGCAATCAACTCAAGTTCCGACAGCCATCGTGATTACAACAGATTGTGCCAAAGCTGAAACAACAGACCTCACTGCACGGTACTTGGAAGAGATTGAGCTCTGTCTTGAGAATGCTGGGGCTTGTAAGGTTACTTTCTGATAAAGTTTGTTGGCTTATCATGCTTTTGGGAGTAAAGTATATACCTATGATGCTGGTTGACATTGGGTTATTATTCTTACCATTTTTTTCAGGTTGCATTCAATCCTATAACAAATAACTCCATTAAAAAGATAATTTCTAGAATATGCTCTCAAGAACAGTACAATTTGGCAGTTGAACAAATTGATGCAATAGCCAAATCAAGTGGTGGTGATGTGAGACAAGCAGTCATGTCTTTACAATTATTCTGCCTGAAACCTAGTCAGATATGTTCATCATCATTCAGCGCTCCAGAATCTTCAAAAGATGAAGAGCTGCCTCCTACTGTGGTGGATGATCAATTCTCTTTCCAATTTGGCCGTGATGAGACTCTCTCTCTATTTCATGCCCTGGGAAAATTTTTGCACAACAAACGACAGAGTATAAACGAATTGGTATTAGGTCTGTTTCATCAATGCATACTTTGCTGAGATGGAAGGGCTTGTAATTTGGAATTTGACTAAAGAAAAAAATCAGTGTGAAGCTTTGGGTAGGAATCAATTCTTATGGTATGTCACTTGTTTATGTTGCAGACAGTGAGTTTTCCGTTCAAGAAAGTTTATTAAGACGGCCACTTAATATGGATCCTCCAGAAAAGGTTCTATGTCAAACACATGGGCAAGCCAGGCCTATTGCTGATTTTCTGCATGAAAATGGTATGTTGTTGTCCTCAAAAAGAAAACTGTAGTAGAAGTTTGTTGTGCTTCTTCTAAACAACATTGAATCTGTTTTCAACTTTATCACCCATTTCTTGCAGTTCTCGACTTCATGAATGAGGAAGCTGTAGATGATGCATGGGTTGTGGCTTCGTATTTAGGTGATGCTGACATGCTCCTTTCTTCTTACGAGGGGATGCTAGCCAGACATAATGATGCAGAAAATATTCTACACCTGGCTGCTGCTTCAGTTGCAGTCCGTGGGGTATTATTTGGCAATTCTCATCCGTTGTCTTCCAGGTGGTTCTTAGGAACTTAATTGAATATTTAAAAACAACAATAATTACATATTTATAAATTCCAACTCTTTCGAGTCCCGAATATGCAGGTGGCATACTATTCGTAGACCAAAGCTTTGGCAAATCGAGGGATCCTCATTGTTCAATAAGGTGAATTGAGACCTTTTATTTCACTTTTACTATTAAACTTAGGTGCCGGGCTAGCATATTCGAGGGTATTTTCATTTCCACTGCTTGGCCTATAGTAAGTGTATGGGATAAAAGAAAATATTTTAAAGCTTATATTTTAAGTTTTTAACCGCTAGACTCGAGAGGAGCAACTGAAAAATGTTACAATGAGCTAGTGTTCTGACTGGTGCATTGATAATAGGTACGTAGTCTTAGGTAGCCTCTCTCATGGATTAAGTCATGTTATTCTGCCATGAAGGGGAAGATGTTTTATACAATACTTTTAACTTGTTATAGTAATAGCCAAGAATTTTTCTTAGCCGATGTTATACATTATTTTGTTTATTTCTCCAATGTTTTACAGAAGGAGATGGTAAAACAAAGATTTATCGCTTATGGTGGGATCAGTTTAGCTAATTTTTCAGTAGTCGCCACCGAGTACGTATCTGCATTGAAGTGGCTTGGTAGTAGTGCATCCGGAGATCATGAAAATTTACAGGTATTGACAGAAGAAAATACAAGTTTTGATTTGGTGAATTCAGGAGATCGAGAAAGTCATACTTCTGACGAGGAAATTGAAGATTGGTAAATTAGATAGGCCCCCGTTTTGTAAGCAAAATCCCAAGACGATTGGATGTCTTGCTCCACACCTCATGTGGTTTTGTAAAATGTAATGAACTCTCTTTATTATTCAAATATTAATATGAAATTGAGTACAAATTATGTCTTTGTTACAAAAATCTTGTTGTCTTTCCATTTAAGACGGTGTTAAAATTGACCCTTGGGAATTAGCTTCCACCAGTTGTTCCGCAGAGACGTTATTCAAACTTCGCATTCTGACTTCTGAGTAGGTACGGTCACATATTACTCAAATTTGTTGATACACGGGAAAACTTTTAATAATAGGTGATTACCATACTCTTTGTTCATAATAGAAATTTTATCTTTATAAACATTAGTTGACACTACATTAATGTAAGTAGGTTTTATTTTATTTTTAAAAGTATGTTAACGTGACAAACAATTAACAAAAGGAGTACGAAAATTTAACATAAAATTTTCTATATGTTTACTTTTCAAGAAATATTGACTAAAAATATATGAATTGCATGAAAATTTTGCGGGTCCGTACAAGGGGTCCTTTCCTCTTGAATGCCACAGGAATTCCAACTGTGCTGTGGACCATATAGCAATAATAATAATGAGATGATTCGTTAAGCAAATAAAACTTCCGAAAATGTGATGAAATATCTATTTACAAGAACAACATACTGACCATAATGGTCTAAAAACTATGAACTCTACAAAACTCCAGGCCTGTATTTTAACTTCCACACCATTTCAGAGGAGCTGGCGCGGCAATTCCTGCCCCTTTCATAAAAGCGAGCAAAATATCCCACTTGCATCCTCTTTTCCATTATCCATATGAAATCTTCTATCAGAATAAATGAAGTCGATGCCTAGATTCCACATTTTTTTTTTACCAGTAAACTCCCCCTTGTTGAATTCACTATGCACAGGAATTGGCTGGAATAGCTCCCTCTCGAATCAGATCTCTTTTAAGGTAGTAATCTCTTCACTTCATGCTGGTCAGGATTTTTAGTTTGATTGTAAACTGCCTCGTATGCGTGCATACATACACTGGAAAACCCAACCATTGCCTGGAAAACATGGGGAAAACTCATCTGCAAGTTATTTATCGTCATTGACCTTGTCACACTGACTAAGTTTTCATGCTTTTGTTTCTCATCTCGAGCTTTTGTTCTCAAATTATCCACCTTGTTTTGCTTCTCTTGAACTGGGTCTCTTCCTCTCGTCGATGCCGAGCATTCTCGCATTGAATGGGAAACATATTTGCTTTCTAGTGATCTTAGCTCAATTGCTCTCTTTTCAAGCTCTTTTGAGGCAGAATCTGCCTTCTTCTTTTGCCTATATTCCTCAGCTTGTTGAACAACAATGGCATGAACTACGGTTAAGAAGCTCTTGATTCCTTCAGAAGCCACTTTGTCTGGAATCCTATCAACTGCGAGATTCCATTCTTCGCAAAGTGAGTAAATTCTAGAATCTTGACCTGTTCTTAATAATGGGTTCCCACTTATCTGGAAAAGGCAAAGCCGGAGCCAGCCTGTAAGAGATTGGACATAATCCCGTTGAGCTTTCACTAGATTGCAAAAAGAGGCATGCCATTGCTGGACTTCAAGCTCAAGCTGGAGAGTTGATTGGCGGTGAATCTCGGATGTTGGCTCAGCAGATGGTATGATGTTTAGATATTTGAGCTGTTCAACAATGTGTGTTTGGACCTGATGAGACTCGTACATACTTCTCCACATGCACATCAATCTGTAGAATCCAGGGCAAATCTTAGTGTCTAGAATAGAAGTTAAGACAACGTTACTATTTATGTCCATGAAGACATCCAAAATATGCTTAGTATTTTCCATTTAGGCTTCCTGAAATACGAGAAGGTAGCAACACTGTACAAATGAACAGTGGAAATCTCTACAAGATAAAATACCAATGGTTGAAGGTGATGAAACCATGAATAAAATGGACCTCTCACTGGTTGTCTGGGTCAACCAATTAATGTCAATCATATCCCAATTAAGTAGTGAAATGGAAAATAATGGCTTTTTGAACTACTCAGTACTGAGAAGACAAAAGGCTGGCAAACACAGAAACTGACTTTAAAGCTTAAATATCAAGCAAGCATCAGAAAACAGTCAGTAGTGATTTCTTATTTCTGTTGAGGCTAAAGCAGAAGCATGAAAGATACTAACCCTTTGACAAACTCAAGGAGTTGTGGATAGAGCTCGATTTCTCTTAGCTTGACGATTTCAGCAGATGTAGTTTCAATGGCCTGAGAAGCAACCATCATCTGTGACTCCAGCTTTTCAACCTCTTTCTTAGTTTTCTCAGTCTTTACATAGTCAGCCCTCTTCAGCTCTAGCTTCCTCAGCTGTTCCACCTTCTTCTCATGCTCTATCCTTGTAGCCTCGGCCGTCTAAAAAAGCCACTCATCATAATTTCACAAACTTTAGTACATAGAATTCCACTACTCGGTTCTTCAATGCCTTCAAATACATTGATAAATGCTAAAGTTTCATCTTTGTTTGGTTATGTTGGACCCCATTGGGTAAAAGAAAGGGAAGAAAAAAGGTGAAAAGAATCATTTCAAATTGAAGACTTTATTTAAAGTACCAAAATGTCATATTATTCCACCAATGTGACTAGAGATTTGATTGAGATATGCGAAAGTGAAAGCATTACCTTGACTTCTTGGTACAGTTTTTTCTCCCAAGCGTACAGCTTCTCCACTGTCGAGCAGTGGCTGCTGCTATTCCCAGCACATCCATTTCCCATATTTGTTGGTGTTATTTCTCCGTTTAACTTACCAAATGCATCATTTGATTTTGTGTTTGAACCCCACACCCATAACGAAGGGCTCAAGCTCCACCCGTTATTGTAACCCTGCCCTGCTAGCAACATGATATGGAACTTATTAAGGTAGCTTATGATTTGAGGAATGTGAGTTGAATGATAAAGAAGAATGGGAAGAGAAAACTGTTATTTGATTGATTTTCTACTACTTTGGTATTTTAGATTTACCTCCTTTATTCTGAGAAGAAAAAGTGGGGACTTCCAAAAGCAAAGAGAGCTGAGCACCAGCATCAGCAGCTTTGAGAAAGTACTCATCAAGCTCCTTAATAATCTCCACCAGATCTTTGGTGTTCCTCGACACTACCATAGCAAGCTCAGTGCTTGAAGTGTCCTTTGAAAAACCACTCACCACTGACGGCGGTGGTGCTGAGCTCGCTGCCCCTGTTACAGTGACCATAGCCTCCGATGCAATGGTGGTGGCCTCCCATTCTTCCTCGGTCACAGTGCGAGATGTCGACGGCACAAAAGGGTCCCAGAAATCCCAAGTGGATGATGGTGGCGGCGGCGGCGGCGGAGGTAGTGCCGGGGAGGCCGTGATCGATGTCCAGGTGTCTGAACTAGGACTCATGGGGATATGTGGAGGTGGAGGCGGCGGCGGCGTTCGTGGGGTCGGAGATGGAAGTACCGGCGGGAGGTGGTGGTGGTAGTTCTGCTGCTGCTGCTGAGGGCGGCGAATGTAGGTCCTGTCTCTTATACACATCTAGATGTGTATAAGAGACAGGGACTCATGGGGATATGTGGAGGTGGAGGCGGCGGCGGCGTTCGTGGGGTCGGAGATGGAAGTACCGGCGGGAGGTGGTGGTGGTAGTTCTGCTGCTGCTGCTGAGGGCGGCGAATGTAGGTCTCTGCATTGGAAAACTGCCGGAGAGCGGCGCCAGTGCCACGAAGAGAACGAATGTACAAGCTGTGAGAAGCAGAAAAAGCTTGCCTTGCCTTCACCAACTGTTTCATGTACCTCTTTCTCGCTTTGCACCTCGAAACAGTTTCTTCTCTCTCTAATCTTGAGTAACAGCAACCCATTTTGAGCTCCTTTGGCCAAAATCTCAATGAGAAAGCAGCTTTCCAAGAATAGAACAAACTCGGGCGGCTTTCTACTTCCGATCTTCCGACGATCTCCACATTCCGTGACGGTGGCTAAAATGGGAGATCTTCCACTGGTGGTGGTGGTGGTGGTTCAGGACACTGTCAAACTCGTGCTTAAAAAAGCTACTCTCTTTCTTCCTTGTTACTCGCTGGCAAAGCCGGTGCCTTTTTTCTGAGTCTCGTAGACTCGGAATTGACCCATTTCAACCTTGGAGCTTTGGCCACTTCACAGATAAATAAATAAATAAAAATGGTAAAAATAAAGAAAAAGAAAAATGGTTTGAGGAAAGAGAAAAAGGGTTGGGGAGTTAGAAGTATATACTTTGGTCAGGTTTAAAGATGCAGCCCAGAGAGACAATAGGGACATTGGGCAGAGAGCCTGTCATTATTTTATTATTTTATAATAAATATAACCGTATCGAAAAGACGAAATCGTCCTACCTGTTCCTATCAAATTACTGCGAGTGGTGTAACGTAACACTTCTAATAATGGTTCTATTAGTATAATCTCACCTCCAAAATGGTAGCTCCACGTGGCATTCCACCTTTACCTTCTTTTTTTTTCTCTTTTACCAAAGGGGTCATTGAGCTGTGTGTAGGCCATGACTGCATTGCCAGGTCATTTTTGCCCTAATAATCTCATTACACAAAATGAGAACTTGTATGTGATTTCCAATTAAACCCAATGGTTTATCCACTGTATGTACGTTTACTTTACACGAATCACACTTGCTCTTATAAGTGTTTTTATATCTCTACAATGGTATGATTTTATTTACTTTATAAATAAATTGAAATAATTTTGCTTTTAACTCCAAAATGTCTCATACCAACAGATAATTGTCCTAATTTATATATTCATGATCACTTTTTATCTAACCAATGTGAGATTTTGTTCGCACTCTTAACATTTTATACTTCAAATAGGTAAAATAAATACTCTAATTAAAGATATATATATATATACACGCACACGCACAAATATAAATTCAAAATAAATAAATAAAAATGACAATACTTCACAATTTTATAGATTCTATAAATCTAACTTGTTAAACTCAAATCTCTGAGCTCTTTACCTTGAAATAAATCTACAGGCAAACTTAACTAAAAATTTCTAAAATTTTGGAATTTTGTTATAACTATTTTAAATTTTCATTTATCTAATATTTTCTGTTGGGTTTTTTCTTCCTTTTAAACAATGATACGAAGCGAGAAAATTAGCTTTGAATTACTTTTTTTTTCTTTGTAATTTTAGAATCTAATAACATCGAACCATATTCGTTGAGTCTAAGTTGATGTTTTTCTAATTTTCCGGATTACAAGAACACAAACTCCAATGGTGGGAGGGAAAAAAAAAAAAAGAAAAGGAAAAATTTGATTTTTAATACTCATATTGAGAATATACTTTTTTTTTTCTTTTTGTAGCATTTTGTAACAAACCCTATATGCAAGAACATTCAAATATTGTCATTCAAAATTCTACTATGTGGACCACAAATTTTTTTTTAAAAAAAAACAAATAAAAGATAAATAAGCCAAACATGTATAAAAACAAATGAACCATCACTTATTCATATAAATATCTGTATTATATATATATATTGTTTAAATCTTATTTTAGTTCCTAAACTTTAAATCTTGTTCTGTTTTTGTCCCTAAACTTTTAAAAATGTTCGTTTTAATCTCTAAACTTTTAAAAGATGTTTATTTTGGTCCCTACTAAGATTATGTTAACATTCTAAAGATGAAATCTGTTTAGGGATAAAATTGCATATAGTATGGGTTGAACAAGATGAAGGTAAAGTATATAACATCAACAATCAATGTGTCAAGATAGTGAACAGCTAAAATCACGGGCGTAAATGTTTTTGATATCTCCTTTGGGAAATCGTTTTACCACCTAATTCAAAGTTGAAATCTTAGATTTTTTAGCATGCATGGCTAACTTATTCGACAATATAGTCATCCAAAATACAAAGTCCTCTCATCATTATGTTCAAGAATCAACAAAATCTTGATAACAAGAACAAAGTAAGCACTTTTTTAAAATTTAGGAATTAGAATGAAATTTTTTTAAAATTTAAGAATTAAAATAGAACCAGATTGAGAGTTGAAGGATCAAAATACATCAAACTATTTTTCCCCCCTTGTTAGTGGAGATTAGAAAGAGTGAGAGAGCTGCAGAGAAACTCTTCCGACTGAAGAAGCATGCAGTTGACTCTTGTCCAGTAGTCATACAAATTAATTTATCCCTAAATCTTTCAATTTAATCACAATTCCTTTTTCCATTTTTCTTTTCTTTTCAGTTTTTTTTTTATTTGATAATTTAGCACTCCTTGTTTTTTCTTAAATTTTTTTTAAGAACTTTGTTATATTAAGTTTTAGGGTAAATATGAATTTATATCCCTGAATTTTGGAGATTATATCAATGTAAATCCTAAACTAAGAATTGTATTAATTTAAACCTTGAACGTTGGAGATTGTATAAATTTAAATCCTGAATTTTGAGATTTGTATCACTTTAAACTCCACACTAATAATTATATCAATTTAAATCTTGAACTTTCATAAGTGTGTCGATTTAAATCCTGAACTTTTATAGATATATTAATTTAAACTCTGAACATTTCTAAATATATTCAGATAAAACATAATGGAGGGTTCAAGTTGATATCATTATGAAAGTTCAGGGTTTAAATTGATATATTTATAAAATTTCATAGTTTAAATTGATACAATTATTGAGATTTAAATTAATACAATCCCAAATTTCAGAGTTTAAATTGATATAATTATTAATTTAGGGTTTAAATTGATACAACATTCAAAGTTCAGGGGTATAAATGATATTTGTCATAAGCTTTATTTTTTCTCGTGCATTGATGCATTAAAAGAACAAAATTGTACCTAAGAGATTCTTTGTTATGTAATATACTTTTTTAAAAAATTTTTTTGTAAGTGTTTAAAAAATCAAACTAGGTTTTGAAAGCTAAAAGAAACAAAATTCTTTGAAAACTATTTGAAATTTAGTAAGATTTCATATGTTTGTTTAGGAAGGACAAAAATCATTTTAAAGATGATTTAGGATCCGTTTGGATTGACTTGATTTTTTTTTCTTCGAAAAGCTCATTTTTGTGACTAGTCATTTTGAAAAAGATTTGAGTATTTGACAACCACTTAAAATAGTTTTTCAAGTGTATTTTAATCTTCTTTTTTTTTAAACACTTGAAAATGTATTCAAAACACACCCTTAGTATGAAAACCATCCAACTTAAAAAACAACAAGAAAGACAAAAACTAATTGGTTATAAAAAAAAAGCTTTATAATGTTAAAAATGTTAATTTTGTTCAATCATCTACTATATTCTATCTCAACTTAATAAAAAAAAATATCTATATTAAGTTTATTATAAATATCATAAAAATAGATGTCCAATACTTGGTGTCTTAAAAGTCATATGTCATTTTTCATAGTGTCCATGTGTCTTATAATAGTTTATGCTTGATGTCCATGCAAGTCCATATTCTACTTGTCACTTTGCTATAAATAGTAGTATTTGGTGTATCTCAATATAATGTACATTGGTGAGAAATCCACTTCAAAATTCTATTAATCTTCATATTATCCAATTTTATAATTTTAGTTATTTTATTTTATATTATATTATATTTATTATTATATAAATATATTATCATATTATATTTTCTCCTGTTCTCGTCGTGCTCCTCATTTTCACAACAAATTATCAGCATGAGCTCATGTCGTTTCTCTGCTAAAGGTAGGTCCTAAAGGTATACCTGTTTTTCCCTCTTTGTTATAATTAATAAATTTAATTTATTTTGCATATTCAATATTTATTAAATTTCTAACATAAATACAATATTTTATGATAGTGCTGCCATGAAAAATCTTACAAAATTAGAATTTTTCGCCCTTAATATTAATGACAATAATTATTTATCATGGGTGTTGAATGAGAAATTTTGGACTAATCACAAGTTGCCACGTCATTTACTAAATTAATGACGAAATTTTAAATCATTAATTTTGGGTCCAATTAAAAATTGACATATGTCCCAAATTGAAGTTGAAGACAAATTTCGGTGACACCACGTGGTTTTATCATGACCGTTGAATCAGATAAGATTAATTTGACCCAATTTGATATTATTATTTGGGTCAAAGTTCAAAAGCCCAAAAATAGGTTGAGTTTAACCCAAATGTCAAATCATGCCTAAATCTAATTAATTGGGCCCAAAGGCCATGCCCATGGACCAACCAAGCCCAACCCATGGGTTAACCAGTCCATGAATCCCATCAGAGAGCCCTATAAATAGAGGCACTCTTCTCATTTCAAGGGGATTTTTTTACATTCAGAGAGTCCAAAGAATTCATCGACAAACAGAAGACTTCCAAGACTCTTGAAGCTGCTCTCCTAGAAGACAGAAGACCCTTGAAGACACAAAGACTCTTTCAAGACTTCTACTTCAAGAACGTTCGGTGCTTTTCTTCTTCAAGTCAAGCACATTCACCCAATTGAGAGAGAATCAGAGGATTAAGTATTAGAGATCGAATCACATTACATCAAATCAACACTAACTCAAGTTCAACTCCACGAAATATGTTTCTTAGGAAACCTCGGTAAACAAATTGGTACGCCCAGTGAGACCTCTCTACCTTTCATCTCTCTCTCAACATCCAAACAAGGAAAATGGCACCTAAGAAGATGGCATCCAAGGCTTCCTCTACAAACGACTCATACATGGGACCTGTCACCCCCAGCCGCTCAAGAGAAGTCATGTAGGAGCAGGAATAGAGCTTCCTCATCGCCCACAACATCTTGAGGCAAATGACGGAATCGCCACAAGGCAGGGTTGTCATTAAGGAAAACCCCCTGTTTGACAACTCTATTTTTGCCTCTAGCAAAACTTAAAAGAGATTCACCGCTAGATGTGATCTCTATCATGGTGGCAGATGTGACGGCAGAAGCGACCATGGCATAAATGGAAAGAAAAATTAACTGTATGAGGAAAGCCGATCCCATCAAGTACATCCTATCCAGGCCGATCATCTCGGGACGTTTAACCAAGTGGGCAATCATGCTTCAACAGTACGACATTGTTTATGTACCGCAAAGGGCAGTTAAAGGGCATACATTGGCTGATTTCCTGGCAGATCACCCAGTTCTATCGTATTGGGAGTTAAGTGAAGACTTGCACGATGACGAAGTTCTCTTCACAGAAACCTCAGGGCTGTGGGTCATGTTCTTTGACGGTGCGACATGAAAAAGTGGGGCGGAGGTAGGTATCATCCTCATTTCACCAGAAAAGCACATACTGCCTTATAGCTTCGCACTTGTCGAGTTATGCTCAAACAATGTTGCTGAATACCAAGCCTTGATAATTGGTCTCCAAATGGCCTTAGAGATTGGAGTAACTTGTATAGAAATCTTCGGTGACTCAAAGTCGATAATCAATCAACTCTTATGCCAGTATGAGGTGAAACAAGACGACTTGAAACCCTACTTCACTTACGCTTGCCGGTTGATGGAGAAGTTCGAAAGCGTGGCGTTGGAACATGTCCCGAGGTCGGAGAACAAGAAAGCGGATGCCTTGTTAAACCTAGCCACTGCCTTAACGGACCTGGATAATATGCCCTTTAATATATCGCTTTGGCGGAAATGGGTTGTACCTCCGGTTGGGACTACATATGGGGAAACGAATGCGATATCAGTCTACCTAACCGACGAGGAAGACTGACAGCAGCCCATCATAGATTACATTGAGCATGGAAGGCTCCCAGATGACCCCCGTCGTAATCGAGGTTCGTAGGAGGGCCGCGCATTTCATTTACTACAAAGGGGTCCTATACCATCGATCCCTTGAAGGACTTTTCCTTCGATGCCTCAGTAAAGAAGAATCAGCGAAGGCTTTGGAGGAAGCACACTCAGGCGTATGCAACGCGTATCAAGCTGGACTAAAGCTACAATTTCAGCTGAAAAGAATGGGTTACAATTGGTCGGGAATGATCCAGGACTCAATGAATTATGCAAAGAAATGTGAAGCCTGTCAATATCACACGAATTTCTGATAACTTGTAGAAATACAAGTTATTTATGTTGCCTTATTCAGATATTGCGGCTAAAAGAGAGTAAATATGCGTCGATTGTATGAAAATTAGCTCAGAAATACAATAAATATAAGTTATCACAATTACACCCACTAACATCATTAAGATGGTAGAAGAGGATATTTCTACTACTGTTTTGCAGGAAACTAAGTCACCGCTAGCGATCAAGGCTCAACGAGAGACAGAACAACGCATCTCTGTCACATTGCACCCGTCAATCAACAATGAAGAGACAATTAACGCAATGACGGCACAATGCGACAATCGATCCCGAGCTGAATGTCAACCGCATGCGGTAATAAAAACAACACCGCATGTGAGCAACCGATCGAAAGATACAGCTGAGCAACACAAACGCGGAGGATTGCGACACGTGTATAACTAACCGTTGTGCAGATTTGACAGTCTGATTGCATAATAGAAGGAATATTTATTCCTCCATCTTCGAAATTTTCATAATAAGAAGTGGGGTCCACAAGCCAAAAGTCAAAGCTTTTCACCTATAAATACCCCCATAGAATTCAGAGAAGATATACTTGATAGGGGGATAATTGATACGAGGGCTAATTGATGTTAGATTGAGAGAAAGGCTGAGTTAAGTACTGATCGGAAGAAATCTGGGAAGAGAAGAGACAAGGCCGAGAGGTGAGTCTCAGTGCAATTCTGCCAGATCCTCACTGTGAAGCTCTGTGCTTAGATCCCTGTTACCGGTTGAGTAAGCCTGAGAGGGAAGCTCATCCTTCCGCACGATCCATCCATGCCGGCAAGCAAATCTCCATCCAGATCGGTGCCAAGACGTTGGTGTTTATTTGTATTTGTTTCTAACTCTATTCATTAATTGTATTTCATTCTCTTAATCTCTTCATTTACAAATCATATATCAGACGTTAAATAGTTTTATTGAATGGATCACTTTCATTTCAACTTTTCTGTCTATTTCCATTCCTCCATTAATCGTTTTCTCCATGAAGTTTTCTTAATATCTTGGTAATTAATATGGATTAAACGAGTAACTTAATCTGTGTTAAAGAGAAAAATGCGTTTAACTAAGGCATGCTAGATGACATCTTCACCTGTGAAAGCAGAAGTGAAGATGTCATTCTGATCTGTCGAGAGAATGTTAAAAGAATGCGTTAACTAAAGCAAGTAGTACTTCCAGAGATGGAAGCAACCTTGCGTTCATTATGTTCGTCCCTGATTCACCATAGAGATGTGGGAACGCGATCGATCATCGAGAGGTATACGCCAAGGGAAAAGCGGAACAGTACTTATATCTTTAACGCAATTAAGGAACTTGCGCTGTTTGTATTAATTATCTTTTCTCTTTCTGATTCGCACATAAGACTTGTCACCGCATTACACGATCTTTGCATAATCGTCATAGCCAGCCTTGACCTCAGTATCTTGTATCATGAAACATGTATCTTGTATCATCTTAGCTTAGATTTACTTTATTGCAATTTACTTTATCACAATTTATTTTATTATCACATTTTTACAGCTTTACTTTACTTTATCGCATGTTTAAATACTTGTACAAACAACCTTTATTAATTTGAAAAATCCCTGGTCGCATATATCACAAACATAACGCAATAACCTCAAACAGTCCCTGTGTTCGACCTCGGATCATACCAAGAAACTTGCGGTGAAATTATCCTTGGTTTCAATACAAGGAAACTTGTGACAATGCACAACATACTACAAGAACATTCGTTAATAACGCATATCTAGAAGTAGTATCACATATCATCGCATAAATTTTATGTTGACAAGTTTATGGCGTCGTTGCCAGGGATCATAAACTTGCATTATAATCATCCATGCGTTGTGTGACATAAGATAAATTTTATGTTGACAATTTCATTTATCAACCGCCCGAGCCTCTACATCCGACCACAGCCCCATGGCCTTTCGAAGCGTGGGGGCTTGATCTGGTCGGCCCTATAACACCTAAGTCATCGGCAGGGCACTCCTACATTCTCGCAGCCACTGACTACTTTTCAAGATGGGCTGAGGCTGTCGTACTAAGGGAAGCTAAGAAGAAAACGTGGTGGATTTTATCCGTACTCATATCATTTATCAGTACGGTATTCCCCATCGGATCATGACAGATAACGAGAGACAATTCTCCAATAGTTTGATGGACAGATTGTGTGAAAAATTCAAACTCAAGCAGTACAAGTCATCCATGTATAACGCCACCGCAAATAGGTTGGCTGAGGCATTTGACAAGACATTGTGCAACCTGCTGAAGAAAATTGTTTCCAAGTCGAAGAGAGATTGGTAGGAAAAGATCGGTGAAGCGTTGTGGGCTGATCGCACCACTCACCGTACCTCTACTGGAGTCACCCCGTACTCTCTCGTTTATGGGGTAGAAGCTGTCCTTCCTTTGGAAAGAGAAATTCCATCGCTAAGAATGGCGGTACAAGAAGGGCTGACTACAGAGGACAAAGCTAAACTACGGCTCCAAGAGTTGGAATCACTGGATGAAAAACGATTGGAAGCTTAACAAGCATTGGAATGTTACCAGGTGGGAATGTTTAAAGCCTTCGATAAGCATGTAAAGCCTCGGTCCTTTCAAATTGGTGATCTAGTGCTCGCCGTAAGGAGGCCAATTATCATGACATGACATACAGGGAATAAGTTTACACCTAAATGGGATGGGCCCTACGTCGTCAAAGAAGTCTACACAAACAGAGCATACAAGATAGTTTATCAAGATGGTCTAAGAATTGGCCTAATGAACGGCAAGTTTCTCAAGAAGTTTTTACACTTAACAAATGTAAAATAAATAAATAAATAAATTGTACAAACTACGTTACGACTTGATCCCTGTCATTATAAAGGGTACGTAGGCAACTTAAAGAAATTTAAGTTCAGTCGCGCATAAAAAAAAAAAACAAAAAAACCTTTGTACAAACTACGTTATGACTTGATCCCTATCATTATAAAGGGTACGTGGGTAGCTTAAAATAATTTAAGTTCAGTCACGTGATATATATATATATATATATGCATGTACATGAGTCTAATGAGAGATAAGCAAATAGGAGAAGCAGAAATTTAAAGGAGGAAATAAAAAAAAAACACTTTCATATAAGAGACTACGGTGTTACAATAGTCGACTCCAATAGTTTTTTAAGAAAAAACTCCAAGGCCACTGCCTATTGAGGAACGCCTAGTCCAATAGGAAAAACAACGTCAAGTCAGGGTACCCAGTTGTAGCTCCCCAGCTCCTGTTGCATAGCTTTTAACATATGACGTAGGGCATCCAAAGCTTTGACGTCCTTGTCAGAAAGGATTGGGGTGGTCTCGAGCTCGTTTATCACCCCTTGCATCTCTGAGGCCTCAAGCTTATGCCGAGTCAAAAGGCCTTCACTCTCGAAAATCAGCTGCGATATTTCAGCCCTTTAGCCCTGATGACCTCCAACTTGGCTAACAGTTTCTCTTCTTCTTGTAAGGCTTGAGAGTCGCGTTCAAGGAGCGCCTTTCGTTTAGCTAAAGCATAACTCTCATCGTACAGTATCTTCTCCAGATCAGACTTGGCCTCCTCCAAACGTTGCTTCTTACCTGTCTAAGTCAACTGAGAGGAATAGGATAACTGGAACTGATTATATTTCTCCACATTTCGGAAGTACTCATCTACAAGTTTTCTAAGAGGAGGGAGGTTGACACCACAAATATCGGAAATGGCTCCAGACTAAGAACCTTCTCGAAAGGAGTACACATGATCTTCTTGTGCATAGTCTCCCACATGGCTGAGGCTGTGTGGCGTCGGACGTCAAAAACCACAGTGGCAGCACATAATTCGAAAATCTCGAGAACAGTCGGAGGTGGTGCCCTATTTGCTCGCCTCGGGAGCTCACTTCCTAACTGATAGTAGAGACCTACCTCTCCCGAAACGTCCTCAGTTTTTTTTATCCAGCATGAGATCATGGTTACTTATCCTTCCAAGTGTGTTGGGAGATATGTATCCGTAAATTATAGAGTCGTATATCTCCATTTCTCTCTTGTATCGGTCGCAATTTTGGCTTCCATCAGGACATTCCGATATGATATAGGGAATTACCTTCCCAGCCCTTATGTCCGAAAAAACAATTTTATATTACTGGAGAGTGGTGTATGAGATGCAAAGCCCTCTCTCAGGTATTCCTGTCGGCCGTTAATTACATCTTGGATTCCGCACACCATTATGCTACCCTGCGATGTCGAGGTATTTGGTGGTTAACGTAAGCAATTGGGAATACTTCGAGAGATATGCGTCATCTGTTAGTGACCAGATGTTTATCCCTCCCCCAACGCCACCAAGCTACCCAAAGGTAAAGAAACCAACCATTGGAGCGGAAGACCAGCTTCGCCTGACTGAAGAGGCAAGCAGCGATTCGCACAAAAAAATTGCTTCCAAACATGATTGAGAGAGAACAGTTCGGATAGTAAAGTACCGACGAACCACTATTGAAGAGATTGCTAGAAAACACAGGCATCAAAATGCCAATTTTTTTTTAGCGGGGGCTAAGAGATTATTACTGGTGGGTCTTCTTAACTCTTCTCACACCCACCTGTAGCAGTCTGGTTTATTATATTATACTGATTATTTGCACGGTTTACATTCAGTCTCCCTACCCCCCCCCCCCTCCTTTTTTGTAGTCTCCCTTCCTTAAGAACCTGCTCTTTCAAGGACAATGAAGTATCACCGAAGTATATAGAATTCTTTAATTGGGCCCGTCTATTTGTACGTCTGACTCAGTCATTTGAGGAGTTACTGGTACCTCTGAAGCGCTGCCAGTGGATCCATTGCCAAGTCATGTTTCAAACGCGGTGCTATTTCCCGGGAGACGTCCCTCGTAGCCCAATGTATAAGGCATGTGGTTTTTGAATGTGTCGAACATTTAAAACTGTTTTCATGATTAGTAGCCAAGGTGACAGTCCTAGTTGCCCCTTGCTCCTGTTGGCAGGAAGGGTTCTCCAACCTTGGAGAAAGCGTCGAGGTGGTGTGTACCTTGGCAAAAGTCCAAGCGATAGTGAAGCTCCGAGAGCTGACGAGCAGAATAGGGCAATCACACCCTCCGAATGGCTCCACTGTTTCTCGTGATTTTCGAGAGTGTATGTGCTGCCTACTTGTTGGTTTTTGCTGTCCGACGCCACCACAGCCTCACCATGTGGGAGGACTATGCACAAGAGATCATGTGTTACTCCTTTCGAGTAGAGTTCTTAGTCTGGACAGCCTATTTCCACGTCTATATTATGTTGGTCTTGATTCAAGCGCTCGTTCGCACTCCACTATAGAAAAATCTTGTAGATTGAGCACTTCCTGAAAGCTGAGAAATGTGAATTATACTCGGCAAGTATATAGTCCCACTCGGTGTATCCTATTCCATTCTCAAGTGTGTTTTTTATTTCTGAATACTTTAGGACAGGTAAATGAGTTATAATGTAATTGGAGCAACGTTTGGAGGGAGGCCAAGTTATCGAGTCTGGAAAGAATGGAATTATACGATGTTTACCGTATTGAGATGTTATGCGTTTTATGTGTCTAACGATGAAGGCGCTCTT
>NC_052351.1:15360572-15452614 GCF_009727055.1 Benincasa hispida
CGTTCATGCCTACTCCTGTTGTGAATGCTTGCATGCCACTGAATACTTGCGCCGCTATGGATCAATTCCCGTGCCTCGTACTTGTCGAAGTAAATTGAGCCACCTTCCTAGAAAAATGGGCCATCTTGGGGCCTCGAACATCTGCAGGAATGGGGTAATGTGTGTTGAAGTAATGGGCCAGCTAACCATGGGCATAATGCATGGGGAAGTGAAAGTCCATATGCCCGATGGGGTTCAAAGCTCTGCTATCAACCCTAGGCCATGATAGATGTTGGCCAGGACTAGAATAGTGAGACTATAAACAGTTCCGTGAGCCATCAGGCAAGCCATTCTAAAGACCCCGAGGCAAAGATAACCTCCCTTCTGGGGAAATACAAAAGGACATAACCAACAAGATAGAAAGGCGGCCAAATAGGTCTTGTCCTTCAACTCGTCTCCTACCTCTAGCTCCACGAATAGCATGTTCTCCATGCTCGACCAATCTCGAAATGCGATCTGCGTACCGTCAGGATTTTGCTTGGACCGGGACCGAGAGGCTTTCTTTTGCTTCCGTATAACGGGTTTGTTATATTTGCGAGCCCCTAGAAACTAAAAAGAGATCCATGAGCTGATAGACACTGAGGAATCATGTTTCATGGGAGTCATGTGATTTTCTCTTTGCGAGCACACTATCAAAAAATATGCCTGAAAAAGGTGTTCGCACATTTTCGTCAAGTACTTCTCTTTGTCACGGTGACCAGTTAACTCTTTGAGGGAGGGAATCACTTCTTCGTAAAAGCTTCCTTTGATCAGAAGGTCCCCGAAAAAACAAAGGTCTCATAAGGAAATTGACACTTCGCCCGCCGCAGTATGAAGAGTGTTGGTTGAAGGGCACCAGGCTTCACAGAAAGCTCGAACTATGTCACCATTGCGATTATATGTGTACAGGGAGGCCATCATTGCATCAAGCAAATTAATGTCACGAAGGAATCGGTCGTTTCGACCTACTATAATCTCAAGCCACTCCCAATAACAATCAACGAAGACGAATTCTCCAGGGACTTTTGTCACAACGCTCCAACGGACCTGACCCTCAATTATGCAACGTTCGAGAGTTAGAACTCGATATGGGTTAGAGGTTTCCTCATGGATAGAAGATCGCAGGATCCATGCACGCTCTCCTCGGATCATGGGTACTTCCGTCAATAATTTGGAAAGGATTATGTTGTCATTTAAACTTGGCTAGCGATCAGTGAAAGGACCGGCTAACGATTTTTCCACAGGAATGTTGAGTCTTTCCTTCATAGGCTGACTCCAATTTTTTAGAATCATGAGGTTCCTCTCATCATATGAGACGTGCTCAGCGAAGTAAACCATTGTTTTTGCAAAAAAAAAAAAAAAAAAGGTCATAGGGGAATGAGCTTCAACCATAGGGTTAAAAAAAAACAAAGAAAAAAAATTAGATTATTCCTAGGGCGATTGGGATGCTCCCATGATGACCAGGATATGCTAACAGTGCTACGAGATAGACCTTATCGGGATCTCCCTAAGGTGAAAGCATGAGAGAGTTGTAAGCCTTGCAGGGCCCCTCTCATGATGATCAGGATATGCGTACGATGCTACAAGGTAGACCTTATTGGGATCCTCCCTAGGGTGAAAGCATGAGAGAGTTGTAAGCCTTGTAGGGCCCCTCCCATGACGATCAGGATATGCAAACAGTGCTACAAGGTAGACCTTATCGGGATCCTCCCTAGGGTAAAAGCATGGGAGAGTTGTAAGCCTTGCAGGGTCCCTCCCATGACGATCAGGATATGCGAATGGTGCTACAAGTAGACCTTATCAGGATCCTCCCTAGGGTGAAAGCATGAGGGAGTTGTAGGCCTTGCAGGGCCCCTCCCATGACGATGAGGATATGCGAACGGTGCTACAAGGTAGACCTTATCGGGATCCTCCCTAGGGTGAAAGCATGAAAGAGTTTGTAAGCCTTGCAGGGTCCTTCCCATGACGATCAGGATATGCGAACGGTGCTACAGGGTAGACCTTATCGGGATCCTCCCTAGGGTAAAAGCATGGGAGAGTTGTAAGCCTTGTAGGGCCCTTCCCATGACGACCAGGACGATGCTACAAGGTAGACCTTATCGAGATCTTCCCTAGGGTGAAAGCATGGGAGAGTTGTAAGCCTTGCAGGGTCCCTCCCATGACGATCAGAATATGCGAACGGTGCTACAAGGTAGACCTTATCGGGATCCTCCCTAGGGTGAAAGCATGGGAGAGTTGTAAGCCTTGCAGGGCCGCCTTCCGCATGCAATTAGGATAAATGGCGAACGGTGCACAACAAGACCGGAAGGTAGACCTTATCGGGATCCTCCCTAGGGTGAAAGCATGAGAGAGTTGTAAGCCTTGCAGGGCCCCTCCTATGACAATCAGGACGGTGCTGCAAGGTAGATCTTATCGGGATCCTCCCCTAGGGTGAAAGCATGAAAGAGTTGTAAGCCTTGCAGGGCCCCTCCCACGACGATCAGGATATGCGAACGATGCTACAATGTAGACCTTATCTGGATCCTCCTTAGGGTGAGGGCATGGGAGAGTTATAAGCCTTGCAGGGCCCCTCCCATGACTATCAGGATATGCGAATGGTGGTACAAGGTAGACCTTATCGGGATCCTCTCTAGGGTGAAAGCATGGGAGAGTTGTAAGCCTTGTTAGGGCCCCTCACATGACGATCAGGATATGTGAACGGTACTACAAGGTAGACCTTATGGGGATCCTCCCTAGGGTGAAAGCATGAGAGAGTTATAAGCCTTGCAGGGCCCCTTCCATGACGATCAGGATATGCGAACGGTGCTACAAGGTAGACCTTATCGGGATCCTCCCTAGGGTGAAAGCATGAGAAAGTTGTAAGCCTTGCAGGGCCCCTCCCATGACGATCAGGATATGAGAACGATGCTACAAGGTAAACCTTATTGGGATCTTCCCTAGGGTGAAAGCATGGATCTACCCTAGGATGAAAGCATGGGAGAGTTGTAAACCTTGCAGGGCCCCTCCCATGACAATCAGGATATGCGAACAGTGCTACAAGATGAACCTTATCAGGATCCTTCCTAGGGTGAAAGCATGGGAGAGTTAGAATTGTTGTTACAAAACCAAGCTTATGAGAGGAGAAACCCACCATTCGAGATTATTGACGGGTGGGTTAGCAAAAAAAAAAAAATTGTTGTATTCTCTTGAGTTGCGCTTTAACTCCTACAAAAGAGTAGGAGAACAAATTAGTAAACCTGTGCAAGAAAAAAAAAGAGTAAGGGGGCAAGTTTAAAAAAAAAAGAAAATAAAAGAAAAGAAAGAAATTCTCTTTAAAAAAAGGGAAAAAAGAAAAGAAAAGAAAAGAAAAGAAAAGAAAAGAAAGATAAAAAGAAAAAAGAAAAAAAAAAAGAAGATAGGAGCAAAGTTTTCTTTCCTACCTTTGATTGCCTGTGAAGAAAACGCTAGAAGAAAAAAAGGAAAAAGAGAGAAAGAAGAAGAGGAGAGGATGAAGATAATGGAGGGATTTGGGATCCTATTTATAGAGATTCCCTAGGTTCCATAACAAATTAGGAAATTCAAATCAAATAAAAGATTTGATTTAAAATATTAGATTTTTTTATCAGATTTCCTAATTTGATTCTATTATAATTTCAAATTAAATTAAACAAATTTTCTATTTAATTTAATCTTATTAGATGTTGTCCTCAAATTTATCTTCAACTAAGATTTGGACATATTCCAAATTTTATTCAAAGTCAAATTTAAATTGTGGATAAAATCATAAATTAAAATAGAACCATATTCCAAATTTTATTCAAAATAAAAATTGTTCAACATTGAGATTAAATTGTAAATAAAATCTCAAATTAAAATTTGGGCATATTCCAAAATTTATCCCAAATCTAAATTATGAGACTTTTATCCTCAAGCCAAATTATTAAGGATAAAATCTCAAATTAAAATTTGGGCATATTCCAAATTTTATCCCACCTAAATCACCAAATCATACTTTTATCCTGAAGCTAAATTATTAAGTCAAATTAAAATTTAGACATATTCCAAATTTTATCCCAAATCTAGATCACCAAATCACCGAATGTTATCCTCAAGCCAAATAAAATTTCAAATTAAAATTTGGGCATCTTCCAAATTTTAGATCAAATTCATCTAAATTTAGGTTCTTATCTCTACTTCCAAATCAAGTTAGGGGAAAGATCTAAAAGTCATCCCAAGTTAAAATTTAGCCATATTCCAAATTTTATTCCAAATTCAAGTTATTCAACGTTTAGTTTTTATCTTCCATTAAAATAAATTGTGGATAAGGAAAAAAATCTCAATTGATCTTTTATTGAAATTTAGGCGTATCCCAAATTTCATCTTAAATCCAAATCAAATTAAATTGGGACAAAACTCAAAAATTTGTTTGTAAATTTGGCATATCTCAAATTTGATCCCAAACTCAAGTTAAACTTATGTACTAAACTCATAGTTTGACGAACACATCAATTGAGATCAAATTCAAGAACAGATATATTTGGATTTTGATTCCAACTTTATATTTTTTTCAAGATTCATCCACCCATATATGTGCATAAATCTCGAAAGGGGCATTTGTTGAATGAGAAATTTTGGACCAATCACAAGTTGCCACGTCATTTACTAAATTAATGATGAAATTTTAAATAATTAAATTTGGGTCCAATTAAAAATTGACATATGTCCCAAATTGAAGTTGAAGTCAAATTTTAGTGATGCTACGTGGTTTTATCATGACCGTTGAATCATATAAGATTAATTTAACTCAATTTGATATTATTATTTGGGTCAAAGTCCAATCAAGTCCAAAAATAGGTTGAGTTTGACCCAAATGTCAAATCAGGCCTAAATCCAATTAATTGGGCCCATGGGCATAGGCCATGCCCATGACCAACCAAGCTTAAACCCATGGGCTAATCAGCCCATGAAGCCCATCAGAGAGTCCTATAAATAGAGGCACTCTTCTCATTTCAGGGGGGATTTTTCACATTTAGAGAGCCCAAAGAATTCATCGACAAATAGAAGACTCCCAAGACTCATGAAGCTGCACTCCTAGGAGAGAGAAGACCCTTGAAGACACAAAGACTCTTCCAAGACTTCTACTTCAAGAACGTTCGGTGCTTTTCTTCTTTAAGTCAAGCACATTCACCCAACTGAGAGAGAATCAGAGGATCAAGTATTAGAGATCGAACCACATCGTATTAAATCAACTTCAACATCAACACCAGCTCAAGTTCAACTTCACGAAACACGTTTCTCAGGAAACCTCGGTGAACAATGGGCATTTGATACTGAAATCCACCTGGATGCTATGAATTTTGGGGAGACTATTAATGAAAGAAATACGACAATACGACATCTAGTCAGGATACAGCAAAAGCTATAATTTTCCTTTGTCATCATCTCCACGAGGGATTGAAAATGGAGTATCTTAGAGTAAAAGATCCATGTATCTTGTGGAAAAATTTGAAAGAGAGGTATGATCATAAAAAAACAGTCATTCTTCCTAAAGCTCGTTATGAGTAGGTGCACTTGAGACTATAAGATTTCAAATCAGTAAGTGATTACAACTCCACTTTATTTAAAATCAATTTGAAGTTGTTATGCAGAGAGAAAATTATTGATGCTGATATGTCAGATAAGACATTTTTTACATTTCATATCTCAAATATGCTCCTGTAGGGTTGGCAAAAATCCTCGCAGGGTCGGGTCCCCGCGAGTACCCATCCCGATCGGGACGAAAAATCTCCGATTTGATCGGGGATGAGGTCAAACTGGGTACCCAAAACTAGAGATGTCTAATTTTTCCATGGGGACGGGGATTCCTCCATGAGGCGGAGAAAGGGGGAAAAATTCTCCGTGAGCTAAATGGGAACGGGGACGGGGAATGCATTCCCCGTCCCCACCCCGTTCCCTGTCCTCGCTTCGATTAGCTTCTATATATTTGTTTAGTATAGTTATCTAATGTTATGTTATTATTATTATTATATAAATATTACATTTAAATTTTGATTGTTTATTGCGAAAGATAATGAATATGTTTAAATTGAATATTTAAATTTAGATTATATATGTGAATAATTTGATTTTTATTTATTTATTTATACTAAAAAAAATTTAATTAGCTTTTTTAGGCCAAAATTTAAGTAATTTATCTTTAAATTCAAATTGTTATGTAAAAGTAACCATAATAATCAATTTAGTGATAAAATTAATTATTTAATTACAATTTGTTCATATTAGTGATTTAAATTAATTGACTTTTTATAAAACTAAAAAAAAGTAACGGGAAAAAATTCCCTGCGGGGAACCCGATCCCCACGAATTCCCCGCGGAGAATCTCGCTCCGATCTCTGTGGGGAATTTCACAAGGATGAGGAATGAAACGGGGAGCGGGGATGGGGATGGGGAATGGCATCCCCGGCCCCGCCTCGCCCTGTAGACATCTCTACCCAAAACGGGTCCCCGACCCTGACCTCGCCCCGAATATATATAACAATAGCTTTAAATTTAAGCTACTGTTTTTATTTATTATTTATTTTTTTTTAAATTTTATTTCATAATATTGTTAAGCTACTGTTTTTATTTATTATTTATTTTTTAAAAATTTTATTTCATAATATTGTTAAGCTACAATTTTTCTTTTTTTTAATAATATATTATTAAATTAAATAAAAAAATAATAATACTAACTTGTTACCTAAAAAGTATATTATTTCAATAGAAATACAAAAAATTATTGATTTTTAATAAAAAAAATTAAAAAGAAAAACTAATAGGCAGGGAACTTTTCCCTGCTGGGACCCAATCCCCGAACGGGGATTCCTCGACTCCGACCCTGACTCATCAAAATGGGGAATGGGGTGGGGATGAAGATTAAAAATCTCCGCGGGGACGGGGAGTGAGAGTACATCCCCGGCCCCGTCCTGCCCCGTTGCCAACCATATGCTCCTACAACAGCAATATCAAGAGAAAGATTTTAAACAATATTCTGAACTAATTTCATGTTTTCTTGTGGCCAAACAAAACAACAAGTTATTGATGAAGAACCACGAAAAAATTGGGCCCTAGGGGCTGCCTGAGTGGGCCCGGGAGCCGTTTAGGGCACCAATGAGCTTTGCTCCTAAAATCATATGGGGCATGGTTTTTCTTCATGGTTCTAAACCCCTGGGTCCGTTTCGGGTGTTTCGCCCGGCGGAAAGTTCATGCACGAAAATTGGGCCATGAAGTAAATGTTGTGAATGTTAATAATCGTGGTTGAGGTCATGATCGGGATAGATGAGGAAATAATTATTATTTTCATGATCGTCGTTCTAATTATTTAGATTTCAAAAGAACCACACAAAATAATGATCACAAAGGAGAAGCTCCACAAGATAAAAGTTCAAAAAGTGTTAAAAATAAATACTTTCAATACAGAATGACTGAGCATTGTTCACGTGCCTGTTGTACGTCAAAACACTTAGTTGACCTCTATCAAGCCTCCCTGAAGGAAAAAGAGAAAAATGTGGTTGCATACCTGGATGTTGCGAAATCGACAATCAAAAAACACAAAAAGAAACGTAGAGTAGGGAAAAATCAACATACAGATATACGTGGTTCACTAACAGTGTGTTAGCTATGTCCACGGATGGAAGGAGAACAATATTATTTCGAGAGAATGTTTTCAGAATTACATCTAAAAACGATGCCTCTAGGTTAGAGAGTTTATATATCTAAAACCTAGGGTCAAAATCGTAAATAACTGCAAATAAATAAATATGCTGAATACAAAATCTGTGAGACCCCCGTACTAGTTTGTTCGAAGCGACAACAAACAGATTCAAGGCATTTCAACAAATCTCCCCCTTGACTTGAATTCTCTCCCAGATAACAGATGTACCAAATGCAACATAAATCAATATCGCCAAACGTACCCAGACTTCTCTTTCATGCCTCAAAGTGTCCCACAAAGGGGACCACTAACAATTTAAAACATTCAGCAAGTCCAAACAATGTTGGAACTTGCCTTGTGGAATCGGTTTGGTGAACATATCAACAGGGTTATCAGCAGTACCAATTTTCATCACTTTAACTCTCTGCTCACCTCTTAAGAAGTGATATCTTACATCTATGTGCTTAGTTCTCTCATGATGAACTTGATCCTTGGCTAGACATATTGCACTTAAACTATCACAATATACAATAGCTTGGTCATGATGCAAACCAAGATCACCAATAACCCCCTCAGCCATATTTCCTCTTTAGCAACTTCTGTCAAGGCCATGTTCTCTGCTTCAGTAGTAGACAAAGTAACTGTAGGCTATAAGGTTGACTTCCACCTAACAAGAGAACCACCTAGAGTGAACACATAGCCAGTCATAGACCTCCTACTGTCAACATCTCCAACATAGTCAGAATCAGAATAGCATCTCCAACACACTCTGTGCAATTCCCAGAAACAAGACCAACATCAGATGTACCTCTAAGGTAACAAAAAATCCTCTTAACGGCTTGCCAATGCTCCTTCCCAAGTTGACCCATGAACCTGCTGACAACACTAATAGCATGGGCAAGATCAGGCCTAGTACAGACCGTAGCATACATCAAACTTCCCATTGCACTAGCATAAGGAACTCGAGACATGTACTCCTTCTCAGCTTCAGACTATGGTGAAAACTCAGATGACAAACGAGCATTTATAGCACTAGGAGTATCTATAGGATTAGCTGATGACATACCAAACTTGGACAATATTTTCTGAATATATCCTTTCTGTGACAAGAAGAGCTTATTCTTACCTCTGTCCCTATAAATCTCCATACCCATAATTTTCTGAGCAGCACCCAAATCCTTCATATCAAACTCAGCACTGAGAAGATTCTTTAATTTCAGAATATTAGACTTAGACTTTGCAGCTATGAGCATATCATCTACATATAAAAGTAGATAAATCATCGAACCATCATCAACTTTGTTGTGATATACACAACAATCATATGGACTTCTGTTATAGCCAAGTCCAATCATATAGCTGTCAAATCGTTTGTACCACTGCCTTGGAGACTGCTTTAACCCATACAAAGATTTCTTCAACTTGCAAACATAATCTTCTTTACCTGGACACTGGAACCTATCTGGTTGGGTCATATAAATCTCTTCCTCCAACTCTCCATGTAAGAAAGCTGTCTTCACATCTAGTTGTTCAAGTTGGGTCATATAAATCTCTTCCTCCACCTTGATGTTGTAATTCATTCACAGCTGAAGTGAATTGCATCTCTACCTGTTTATCAACATGACTATTTTCTCCCACATCAGTAGACGTCACCAAAGGCTTTACAGTTGAGTTAAGCATGGAATTTTCATCAAATATCATAGTTCTACTAAGTATGACTCTATTCTCAGAAGGTGACCAGATTCTATATCCTTTAACTCCATCCCTAAAACCCACAAATATACCCTTTTTAGCTCTTGGTTCTAATTTACCCTCATTAACATGATAGTAGACAGTACAACCAAAAACTTTTAATAAAGAATAATCTGCAGGCTTACCAGACCACACCTCGTAAGGTGTTTTACAATCAATAGCTGTGTGAGGTCCACGATTAATCAGATAACATGATGTATTCACTGCTTCTTCCCAAAACTTTCTAGCCAACCCTGTATTATAGAGCATGCATCTTGCTCTCTCCAACAACGTCTGATTCATACATTCTGCAACCCCATTTTGCTGTGGAGTATTCCTAACAGTATGATGGCGAGCAATCCCCTCAGCTTTACAGAACTCATTAAATTCAGATCCACAGAATTCCAAACCATTATCAGTTTGCACCCTTTTGATCTTCTTCCCAATTTGATTTTCAATCAATATCTTCCACTGCTTGAAATTCTTGAAGGCTTCACTTTTATGTTTCATCATAAAACCCAAGTCATTCTTGAGTAATCATCAATTATAGACAAAAAGTACCTACTTCCTCCAATAGATTCAACTTTGGAAGGTCTCCAACAGTCTAAATGAATATAATCAAGTGTCCCATTTGTACGATGAACACCTCTTGGAAACTTACTACGATGAAGCTTCCCAAATACACAATGTTCACAAAATTCAAGATTCTGCACCTTATGCCCACAAAGAAGATCTCTTTTTGACAGAATTTGCATCACTTTTTCACTCATATGACCAAGTCTTATATGCCATAACTTAGTCATATCATCCTTGTGAACGACTGACGATGCAACAACAGCATAACCTGTTATTGTGGAACTTAATAGAAAATATAGTGTTCCATGCTTTATGCCTTTCAGAACTACCTCAGAACCCTTATAGACATACATTGCTCTACCTTTACCTTCAAAACTGTAATCCTTGCTATCTAGTACACTAAAGGATATCAAACTCTTCTTCATTAGTTGAACATGCCTAACCTCTTTTAAAGTGTAGAAGGCACCATTATGTGTTCGTATCTTGACTGAGCTGATTCCAACCATCTTGCACACATCACCGTTAGCCATGCGAACATTCCCTCCATCTATTTGCTGATAGTTGAGAACCACTCTCTATTTGAGCACATATGATAAGATGCCCCAGAATCAAGAACCCACACATCATCAGAATGTGACTGTTCATTCACAACTAAAGCTAGATCTCCTTCAGAATCGATCTCGACTTCTTCAAAATCAATCTCAACTTGTGCAACAGAGGTGGATGCTTCCCTTTTGTCACTTTTTTCCTTCTTTTCCTGATTCCTTTTTATCTTAGAACATTCGGTTTTCCAATGCCCCTTTTCTTTACAGTAGTTACAAATATCATCTGATCTAGAACCCTTTGACTTTGAAGACCTTTTATTCTGATTCGACTTCTGCTTACCAGAATTCCTATGTCTCTTGCTTCCTGTAGCAGCTAACCCAGATGCCTGACTTTCTTCCTGCATTCTGACAGTCCACTCTCATAAGCAACATGGAATTTGTATCTTCTAAGGTCAGAGTTTCTTTCCCTTCAATATACGAGTCAACGAAAGTCTCATAAGATGGCGGCAAAGATGTCAACATAATTAGGGCAACATCCTCATCATCAACCTTAACCTCTACATTACGCAGATCTAATAAAATTTTATTTAATTGATCGAGATGGTCTCGTAGGGACGTACCTTCCTGCATACGTAGACGATACAAACGTTTCTTCATAAACAACTTCTTGGTTAAAGATTTCGTCATGTAAAGACTCTCCAACTTCAATCAAAGACTAGCGACAGTTTCTTCATCGCGACCTCGATGATGACGTCATCAGCCAAACATAGTATGATCATTGAATGAGCCTTCTCCTCAAGAGTCTGCCACTCTTCGTCATCCACGGCAACCTTCTTTGACTTACCCGCCAGCAGCGCCCACAGCCTCTACTGCTTTAGCAGGGATCGCATCTTGATCTGCCATAAACCAAAATTGTTCCTCCCGGTAAATTTTTCGATCTTTACGTTCATGCTAGACATCTTCAATTTGTCAAACAAATGCGAAATTTCGAAAAAACCCTAACAAGGCTTTGATACCAGTTTGTTGCGAAATCGACAATTAAAAAATACAAAAAGGTACGTAGAGTAGGGAAAAATCGACACACAGATATACGTGGTTCACTAACAGTGTGTTAGCTACGTCCACGGCCAGAGGGAGAACAATATTATTTCGAGAGAATGTTTTCAGAATTACATCTAAAAACGACGCATCTAGGTTAGAGAGTTTATATATCGCAGTGCTCTAAACCCTAGGGTCAAAATCGTAAATAACTGCAAATAAATAAATATGCTGAATACAAAATCTAAATAGCGAGACCCCCGTACTAGGTTGTTCGAAGCGCCAGCAAACAAATTCAAGGCATTTCAACACAGGATAATGACATATTTGACCCATTCCACATGACAAATTTGGATGCGACGGACTTCTTTGAATCTCCTAAAGAGAAGATTAGCACAGTTGGTGGAATATCAAGTGTTTCTTTTGACTTTAAGAATATCTAGATTTAATGTTGTTGTTTTCTTTTATTTATCTTCATGTTTTTTTTTTTTATTAAACTTTTGTATATTTTAAGTGTTATTTTTCTTATTGTAATTATTTTCTTTTAATGAAAAACATGGATCATTTTCATATGTTGGGTGTTTAAAAAATGAGCAAAGAATATCTATGTCTAACAGACAGTGCAACTACACACATAAGACTTACAAATAAAAAACATTTTTTCAAATTGACAATGTTGAAAGCAAAAGCAAATACAATATCAAGTTCTGCAAACTTGATCGAAGGTTTTAGAAAAGCAAATATTATTTTGTCTAAAGGAACGAAATTTATAATTGACAATGCATTGTTCTCTAGTTAATCAAAGAGAAATCTTCTAAATTTTAAAGATATACGTTGCAATGGTTATCACATTGAGACTGATAATAAGAATAATGTGGAATACCTATATATCATATCCACTGTCTCAAATGAAAAACGTATATTGGAAGAGTTGTCTACTTTATCTTATGGATTATATTATACTCATATATGAGTAATTGAAACATATGCAACAATGAACCTAAAGTTCATGAATCCAGACATATTTACAATTTGGCATGACCGATTGAGTCATCCAAGATCTATAATGATGAAGAGAATTATTGAGAATTCAAATGGACATCCATTGAAGAGCTAGAAGATCCTTCAATCTAATGAATTATCATATGATGCTTGTTCTCAAAGAAATTGATAATTAGACCATCACCAGTTAAAGTGAAGACTGAATCACCAGCATTTTTAGAACGAATTCATGGTGATATATGTGAACCTATTAACCCACCAAGTGGACCATTTAGATATTTTATGGTATTAATAGATGCATCAAGTAGATGGTCACACGTGTGCTTATTATCAAGTCGAAATCTTGCATTTGCAAGATTACTTGTTCAAATAACTAAGTTAAGAGCACAATTTCTTGATTATACAATTAAGACCATTCATTTTGATAATACTGGTGAATTTACATCCCAAGCTTTTGATAATGTATGTCAATTGGGATAAGTGTTGAACATCCTGTAGCTCACGGTCATATACAAAATGGTTTATCAAAATTATTTGTAATTAATTGCAAGACCATTACTTATGATAGCTAAGCTTCCTTCATCTGTATGGGGACATGCTATTTTGCATGCAACGTCACTTGTACGCATTAGGCCAGTAACTTATCATAAGTACTCGCCATTACAATTAGCTTATGGTCAGAGCCAAATATTTTCTATCTGAGAATTTTCGAGTGTGCAGTATATGTTCAAATTGCTCCACCACAACACACTAAGATGAGTATTCAAAGGAGGTTAGGAATATATGTTAAATATGATTCCCCATCAATTATTAAATATCTTGAACCCCTGACGGGTGATATATTATCTGCTGATTATCATTTTAATGAGACAAAATTTTCAATATTAGGGGGAGGAATTAAGATTGAAAAAAGAAATTATATGGAATGCATCGTTATTGTCTCATTTAGATCCCCATACAGATCAATATGAATTTGAAGTTCAGAAAACAATTCATTTGCAAAATATAGAAAATCAATTACTAGATGCATTTAAAGATGCAAAGAAAGTAACTAAGTCACATATACCACCTGCAAATATTCCATAAAAAATTAATATCCCAACACAATAAGTTGTCGCTAATAAGTCTGGAACATGCCAGAAGCGTGGTAGACTAGTGGGTTCCAAAGATAAAAATCCTTGAAAATGAAAAATAATTAATAGTAAAATAGAATTGGTTAAGGATGTAAATATCCATGAAGAAATCCTTGACATGACTAGTGAGGAAAGTGAAATACCTAAAGATAATAATGAGATTTCAATAAACTATGTCTGACAAGAAAAAGATGGAATCAAACTTGTAACGACCCGACGCCCTAGGACTCGAGCTAAGCCATTACTATACACATGAATGCATAGAATTTAAAATGATACATTTTCCATAGCGAAATAAATTCTAAATAAATAAAGTCAAATAAAATATTTTCATTAAAACTAAATAAAAGTCAAATAATAAGGTACCCATAAATCATAATTAGAAATTTAATGAGCCTAGAAAACTGTAAAAGTTTGGAAACGAATACTAATCAATAAGTTTCAAACATGAAGGCTGAAAGTAGAAAAACATGAAAGAAATCTAAATATCATGAGCGGAAGCATAAAACTGGTCCCAGTGGCTCGATCACGGATTCCGCTTGTCATTCGCCGACGCGTCCCTACTCTTACTTGAAACATAAACATGAGAAAGGGTGAGTATAAAATACTCAGTAAGTAACCCCACTACCAGGGTCAGACTAAGCATTTATTTTCAATAAATGCAACATGAACTGAAACTCTCTACTAGTGGGACCTGAAGATTTCCCTTACATGGCTCACTCCCTTTTTTTTTTCTTTCCCCTAGAGTGCACCTCTTATGTACACCCCAGGTCCTCTCTATGATTGTAGGGATGTGTACCTCTTTCGTATACATGGTTATGCATACACCTCTTTCGTATACACATAACCCACTAAATGTGTACCTCTTACGTACACATGGTTATGTACACCTCTTTCGTATACACATAGCCCACTTAATCTGTACCTTTTTTGTACACATGGTTATGTACACCTATTTCGTATATGCATAACCAACTGAGTGTGTACCTCTTTCGTATACATGGTTATGTATACACCTCTTTCGTATATACATAACCTACTGAGTGTGTACCTCTTTCGTACACACAACCCACTGCGTGTGTACCTCTTTCGTACGCCCCAGATCCTTTCTATGAATGTAGGGATGCATACCTCTTTCGTACACATGGTTATGTATACAAATCTTTCGTCTACACATAACCCACTGAGCGTGCACCTCTTATGTACACACCAATATCCTCTAGGTATGTATCACTTTCATACACACCAACCCTAGTACATCTCTTTCATATACTAACGCCCTTGGACATGCATCATTTTCATGCAGTCAAATAATCTAGAAAGGAAAAGAGGTTGCATCTAACTTCATATTACATATATCATTCACATAATCATGAGTCCTCTAAAATCTCCTCCTCAAGGTCATGTTAATTAACCTCAACGTACGTGTTTAATCTAGTTTTAATGGATCAATTCTAGTACATCACTTTCATGCACTAACTTATGTAAACAATCAAACATTCGAAATTTCATAATACATCATATAGCCTACACACTTTCATAATATACCACATAAATATGTACATCAACAAATGCTCCAACTTTCACATAGCTTTAAGACATTCCAATAGTAGTGTCACTTAACTCATAATTTAGGGTCATCCATGCTCATAAATTAACATGCTTCAGACATATTATCACATGTTCATATATCTTTTCTAAACAATCCATTAAATCTCAGAACAGTCAAAATTATCCTTGTAACTAGTCTTAAAATCCTCAAAATAAGTCGTAAAGTTATCACCTGGCACAAAGGTGGTTTCAGTAGTAAGATTACTTATCTCAAACTACACTTAAGTGGCTTAATCTTTCTCCTAGCTTGGATGAATATAACTTTCCAAATAAATCTAAAAATAAATTCACCAACTTTAAATCACTTCTTTCCAAAAATTCTATATCCCAAAATTAAATTCTAACTTTCCAAATTAACTTGAATCCTTTATAAGTACTTGATTTAATTACTTCCAAATAAACCAATTATCTTTTTCAAATTCTTTACTTAAATTTTGGATCCAAGTTCCAAAATTAAAGAGGGTAAAATTTTAAAACCATAATTTTCCTTTTTTTCCTCTTAAATTTCAATTCCTTAAAAAAAAACTCCATATTCCTCAAAAATCAATTTTTTTTATCCAAATAGTTTAATTATCCCTTCCAATTAATTTAAATCTCTACACAAAAGAATCCACATTAACCAATAAAACTTCTTCAATTATAACAGTTTGATCCCTAATTTCAAAGATTAGAGAAAAACTAGAACTTAATAATTTGCGATAATTAACTTAAAATTTCCTAAAACTTGGGATGTTACAAAACTAATGTAGTTATTGACAACATTTTTTAACATAATGTTGCTCTTGATATTATATCTGGAAATGAGGATCCTGAACCAAAATCCATTGAAGAATATCGACATAGAAAAGATTGGCTTCAGTGGAAAGAAGCAATAGAGACAGAATTTAACTCGCTTTCAAAATGGCAGGTTTTTGGACCAGTAGTTCGAACACTAGAAGGTGTGAAACCCGTGGAATACAAATGGGTTTTTGTGAGAAAAAGAAATAGAAATAATGAGGTCACAAGATACAAAGCAAGACTAGTTGCAAAAGGTTTTTCATAAAGACCTGATATTGATTATGAGGAGACATATTCTTCGGCGGTGGATGCAATTACACTAAAATATTTAATTAGCTTTGTTGTGTATAAAAGTGTGGATATGCATCTTATGGATGTAGTCACGACATTTTTATATGGATGTCTTGATAACGATATTTATATGATAATCCTAAAAGGATTTAAGGTACCTGAAATATATACATCAAATTCCTGGGAATGGTATTCAATAAAATTACAAAGATCACTATATGGATTGAAACAATCAGAATGGATGTGGTACAATCGCCTGAGTTGATATTTATTGAAAGAAGGATAACAAAATAATCCAATATATTTGTATATTTTTATAAAGAAATCACAATCAGGATTTGCTATTATAATTGTGTATGTTGATGACTCGAATATAATTGGAACTCTTGAAGAGCTTTCAAAGGCAATAGAATATCTTAAGAAAGAATTTGAGATGAAAGATCTTGGAAAAACAAAATTTTGCCTTGGTTTGCAAATTGAGCATTTAGCAGATAGAATATTTATCAATCAGTCAACTTATACAGGAAAATTTTTGAAAAGATTTATATGGACAAAGCACATCCATTAAATATTCCAATGGAAGTCCGTTCATTGGATATAAAGAAAGATATATTTCGACCTCAAGAAGATAATGAAAAACTTCTTGGTCCGGATGTACCATATCTTAGTACAATTGGTGCACTTATATATCTTACTAATAATACAAGACTAGATATTGTATTTTCAATAAATTTATTAGCAAGGTATAGTTCTTTTCCAACAAAAAGACATTGGAATGGGATTAAGCATATATTCTGTTATCTCCAAGGAACAATCGATATGGTTTGTTTTATTCAAATAAATCAAAATTTGATCTAGTTGGTTATGCATATTCTGGATATTTATCTGATCCACACAAAACTAAATCTCAAACAGGTTATCTATTCACATGTGGAGGAACTGCTATATCATGGCGATCGGTGAAATAAACCATAACGGCCACTTCCTCAAATCATGCTAAAATTGTTGCAATTCACGAGACTAGTCAAGAATGTGTATGGCTAAGGTCAATGACTTAGCACATTCGTGAAATGTGTGACCTGTCTTCTAATAAAAATCTTCGAACAATATTATACGAAAACAACACAGCTTGCATAGCCCAAATCAAAAGAGGATATATTAAAAGAGATAGAGCAAAACATATTTCACCGAAGCTTTTCTACACTCATGATCTTGAAGAAAATGATAACATCATTATACAACAAATTTGTTCAAAATATAACTTGGCAGACTTATTTACAAAGGCATTACCAGTTGCAACTTTTGAAAAATTGGTGCACAACATTAGAATGCGACGACTCAGAGATCTTAAGTGATGTTTTAGTGAGGGGAGTAAATATATTGTATTCTTTTAGGAGTATGTATTATATGAAATATGTACTCTTTTTCCTTCACTAGGGTTTTTTTCCATTGAGTTTTTCCTAATAAGGTTTTAATGAGAAATATTTCATATTCATATGGGCATCTAATGGGGAATATTATAAATATCATAAAAATAGATGCCCAATGCTTAATTTCTTAAAAGCCATATGTCATTTTTCATATTATCCATATACCTTATAATAATTCATGATTGGTATCCATGTAAGTCCACATCCTATTTTCCATTTTGCCTACAAATAGTGGCATTTGGTGGATCACAATATAATGCACTTGGTGAGAAATCCACTTCAAAATTTCATTGATTTCCATATTATCTAATTTTATAATTTTAGTTATTTTATATTATATTATATAAATATATTATTATATTATATTTTCTCGATATCCGTGTGTTCACACGAGGTTTCCAGAGAAACGTATTTTGTGGAGTTGAACTTGAGTTGATGTTGGTGTTGATGTTGATTTGATGCGATGTGGTTCGATCTCTAGTACTTGACCCTTTGATTCTCTCTTGATTGAATGAATGTGCTTGACTTGAAGAAGAAAAGCACCGAACGTTCTTAAAGTAGAAGTCTTGGAAGAGACTTTGTGTCTTCAAGAGTCTTGTGCCTTCAAGGAGCTTAAAGAGTCTCAAGAGTCTTCTGCTTGTTGATGAATTCTCTGGGCTCTCTGAACGTAGAATTGCTGACCTCTTGGAATGAGAAGAGCTCTTTATTTATAGGGTTCTCTGATGGGCTTGGGCCCAGTTGGCCCATGGACCCTATTTTGGCATTTTAGACCCAAATCAAACCCATATTTAGGCGTAACTGGATTTTACTCAATCCAACGCTTGTGACGAGAACACAGAATTTGTCTAGAACTTCAATTTGGAATACTTGTCAACTCTTAATTGATCACAAATTTGATGATTTCGGAATTTCGTCATTAATTTAGTAAATGACGTGGCGATTGGTTCGAAATTTCTCCACCAACAAATGCCCCCTTTTCAAGATTTGTGCACAGATTTGGGTGGATGAATCTCGAAAAAGATAAAGTCGGCATCGAGACACAAATAATTTGGTCTTGACTTTGATGCTACTAATTTAATTAAACTGTGAATTTAGTGAACAAGTTTAACTAAAATTTGTGATAGAGGACTTCCAAACTTTTAATTTGAGAAAAGCCTCAACTCTTATCTCAAACTTAATTTGATTTGAAGAGATAAAATGTAGAAATTAATATTTTAAAAATTTAGGTTTCATCCCAAATTAATTTGATTTGGAGCTAAAACTAAAAAATTTTGAATGAAAATTCAAGTTCCATCTCCAATTTAATTTGATTTTGAGATAAAAACATAAAAATTTTGAACCTAAAATGAAAATTCAAGTTCTATCCCCAATTTAGTTAGATTTGGGGATAAAACTTAAAAAAATGAAAGAGAGTCGGTACATGGCCAACAATTTTAGAATAGGAGGGAGAAAGTAATCAAAAATAAAATAAAGGGCTTGAAATGAAATTTTAAACCAAATAAAATCTAGATTTAACCAAATCTTGGATTTCTTGATTTGATTCTGGATTTAGTGGAGTCTCTATAAATAGGACTCAAAGTCTTCTGCAATCCCATCCTAATCAATTAAGGGTAAAGGAAAAAAAAAATCCCTCCCTTTTCTTTTTTTTTTTTCCTCTCGAGTCGTCGAGCCGAGACACTGCTTATGTTTAGACGAGCCGAGACATGGTCCCGAGCCGCTAGCCGCGAGCCCACCCCCTTCTTCACCGTGTGCTTAACCTTTTGACGTCGTCCGGTCGTTTGCTTGCGCTGCCGCTCGTGCCGTCGTCGTCCATCGCTCGTGTCGCCATGCCTCGAGTTCCTCGCCGGCCAATCGTTACTGCCGATTGGCCTTCCTCGCTGATCGTTAGGGGGGAGGTTTCCTCTTCCGTCTGCCCCCTCTTTTTTCTTGTTTCCTTTTTTTTTCCCTTTTTTAGTCAATTAATTAATTTTTTTCTTTTTCTTTTTCTTTTTACAGTTTCTATTTTCCTTTTTTTTCTTTCTTTTTTCAGGAAATTTTTGTTTTCTTTTTCTTCGTTTTTTTTAACCGAAATTGTTTCCTTCCTTTTTTTTCCTTTCTTTTTTTCTTCTTTTCTTCCAGAAGATTTTGTTTTTTTCTCTCTATTATTATTTTTCTTCTTTTTATTTTATTTTATTTATTTTTTTCATTTTTTTCTCTCTCTTTTTTTCCTTATTATTTAAAATTCTAATATCTTTTTACTAACTCACCCTTATTTTTGTTTATCAGGAACCTAAATCATCTTTATCTTGCAATTCGAGGGAGCAACACCTTTTTTTTTGTATACTCTCGCTTACTTTTTTATTTTTGCAAGAGTTGGTTTTTTTTTTGTGCAATTATGAACAAAACGGCAGGTGTCGTGAGGGGTCAATTTCAACATTCTTTCTACAAGCTCGATCTCAGTCTGTGACCTAAACACTCCGCCCGAAGTCCTTGAGGACTTCGACACTTTGTTGACTTCAATCTTAGTACGCGGCCTGAGGGTTCCGTTGGTCTCAGCCTCAGCCTTTGACTTAAGCATTCCGTCAGTTTCCAACTCAATGCTTAAACGGCTCTGATCTCCGCCTCTTATTGGCTTCGATCTTAGTATGCGGCCTGAGGATTTCGTTGATCCCAGCCTTAATCTTTGACTTGAGCATTCCGTCGGTTTCCAACTCAATGCTCTAACGGCTCTGATCTCTACCCCTTATTGGCTTCGATCTTAGTATACGGCCTGAGGGTTTCATCGTTTCCAGCCTCAGTCTTTGACGTGAACATTCTGTCGGTTTCTAACTCAATGCTCTAACGGCTTTGATCTCCACCCCTTATTGGCTTCGATTTTAGTACACGGCCTGAGGATTCCGTAGGTCCTAGCCCCAGTCTTTGACTTGAGCATTCCGCCGGTTTCCAACTTAGTGCTCTAACAACTCTGATCTCCGCCTCTTATTGGCTTCGATCTCAATACGCGGCCTGAGGTTTCCATCGGTCCCAGCCTCAGTCTTTGACTTGAGTATTCCGTCGGTTTCCAACTCAGTGCTTTAAAGGCTTTGATCCCCGCCCTTTATTGGCTTCGATCTTAGTACGCGACCTGAAGATTCCATCAGTCCCAACCTCATTCTTTGACTTGAGCATTCCGTCGTTTCCAACTCAGTGCTCTAACGACTCTAATCTCCACCTCATTATTGGCTCCCCTCTTTATTTATTTATTTACTTATTCATTCATTTAGTTATTATTATTATTATTATTATTTTGAAATTTATGCGGCTGAGACTCGACCACTTTTTTTTGCAGTGTCATGGTCTACTTTACCGAGTGCGTTTTTTTTTGGAAGAGGTATCTCGTGATCTTTGCGAGTAGAGACCATCCTAACGAGGATGGACTTAGCCTTCCTATGGAGGAGTCATCGGATGGTTCTTTTGCAGAGATTTGGCCTGGTTTGAATGACGATGCGATGGTTACTGAACTATCGATGGAAGTATCTTTGACTTCGGATAAGAAAGTGTGGACTTTAAAGTCTACCATCCACGGCGAGGCTCCTAACTATGATAGATTATTAACTCTTGGGCATCATTTGATTGAAAATGAAGTTCGTTGGAATGTCATAACAAAGGTCCCTGAAGAGTTTAACTTTACTAATTGCTACTGGGAATGGCTAGATTTTTCATTGGTTGAAACGAACGAACCCTTAATGACATTTATTTGTTCAATGTAGTGATGACCTCTTTGTACATGTATGACCGAAATAGCGATGTTGTGCAGGCCCTTTGCGAAGCTTGGTGCCCATCCACGAACACCTTTCACACCATGACGGGTGAATTGTCAATATCTTTATGGGATTTATGGTCCTTCGAGGGTCTTCCTATTAATGGAAGGTTCTATGAGGAAGTTATCCCCAGCTTCAAGGAATTAACTGACTCAGGAAAGAAAGGAAGATATCTGCCAAAGACCTGCGAACATTTTTTTCGTGCATACTACATAACAGTTTATTCACAAATAAAGGTGATGACGGGCAGAAATGCACGTCATCTTAGGCCTTTTATTTAGAATTTTGAAAGCTGTTAAGCAGAATATGCAGCAATTATGTTAGGAATTCATGAGAAAATGAGTTTGCGTCGTTCAACATTAAGAATCTCGACTAACCCACTATTATGCGTTAAATTGTCTATCTTTGTTGTTAACACAAAAAGTGGACGCAGACGCGGAAGTCGAGTTATCGCATAGACAACCATATGTGGAGAACTTCTCCATCGCAAATGCGAACGTATACGTTCAACGCATGGGTGTTGCGATCGTCAAGCAATTGCAGTCATCGTATAGAAGTTGCGATAATCAAACGAATGCGGTCATTGCAAGATTGTGGCTACACGATGATAACCATAATAGAGAGATAAATGCAAGGTTGGTGGAATGGAGCATCAATGCATATTTCGGGAAAATCAAAAGATGATCTTGACAGTTCACCTACCACGCCGTTAGCAGCAGAGATTCAGAAAAGGACCAACGCGCCGCGAATGTCAGAATCAGAGCAGGTCCATTAATCTGAGCATAACTTCATTTCAACCAAGTTTCTACCTTCAGGTGGATCTTTGTGATCCAGACGAACGCGTTAGAAGAAAGCTTGAGAGTTCTTCATCTCTTTCATCCATTCCGAGTGACAACTAGAGCCTTCGACCCTGTCTCTTATACACATCTAGATGTGTATAAGAGACAGATATATAGAAGTCAATGAGCAAAATTTCAGTTAATCCAGGGTTTTTCGCCTGAGGTTTGCCTTAGGGAAGATCTTTGTGATCCAGACGAACGCGTTAGAAGAAAGCTTGAGAGTTCTTCATCTCTTTCATCCATTCCGAGTGACAACTAGAGCCTTCGCCGGAGTTAGAACTCGAGAGAGTCAGCTCCACCACCTTTCCATGGTACCACCGGCAGCCTTGACACACATCTGCTAGAAGTAAGACATTGCTTCCAACTAGCCTTCTCCATTTCTCTTCTTTTCCTATATTGTATTGTATTACATTTTGGCTTAAGGAATTAATACATTTTGTGATCAATACATTTCTACGTTTCCTTCGATTCCATCACCATATTCATTTACTTAGCATCCTTAATCTTCATTGCATCATTTAGTGAGATTGTTAGAGTATCACATACTTAATCATGCGGCATAGGAATATGAAGCATGTAGCAAACCACCGGGAGGTGTGCGTTGTGTGAGTGTTGTGAGAAAACCTTATTTGCTTAGTGTGAAGCTGTAGCAATGCTTGTTTATAGGCGAATGCAACGCTTGTCTATGAGTAAATTCAGCAACAACTAACTGCCCGGGAGCGTAAGTGGTTGGTCGCATTAAGCAATGTAAGTAAGTATTCACTAGAGATAGGAATAATTTTACGTCAGCCAAGTTTATACGGTTACCTTGTTTTATGAGCGCATCACTCATCATTTAGGCATACTTGAGAGAGTAGTCTAAAAACCAAATCTAAGACTCGAGAGAGCGGATTGGAACGCATAAGCAAGAATGGGAAAGTTAGGAATAAGCTCCGTTTGCTATTACACAGCGTATGCACCCTACGGAGAGGATATTGCATGCATCCAAGAAGTAAGATACTGTGGTATGCGGTCATCTTGTTTATGTGTGGGAGCACATAAGCAGGAATAGAGACTGAGGAATAAGGCCTCTCAACACTTTCCATATACATCGCATGTGTTCTAGAAATAGGCTCAAGTGTGTGTAGCATGATCGCATAGTTTGCGTTGGCTGAAGTTGCCCTTGCGGTTAAGCTTAGGGTTGCGATGAAGACATCCTCACGTTTTATCTATTTTTCCATGCATTTACCACGCGCCAATAGTTGTCGTGTCTCTTCCTCTCATTCATACTTCCAAAGCTTTGTCTGTTAGTCAGGAGTAGGAGTAGTTTGTAGCTTAAAACCCCTCATCATTCTTTTATTTATCCGCCACAAACACATTACCGCATATGTTTAGTTACAAGTCCTTGAGTTCGACCTCGGATCACCCGAGAAACTTGCATTCGCGTTATACTTGGCGTGAGTGCAAGAAAACTTGTGACAAGAACACATGGTCATCGCATATAAAAGTAACACATACTTTCATTCTAACGCATGACCACCGACGCATGAGAATTAACGCATAGCCTAAGACATGCATCGCATATTGCGTTCACTAATTTTCGTCATCAAAAGGATCATACGAAGTCTTCAAAAAATGACTGTGGGACCCACGTCAAAAGCGATTCTCTGGTGACCATCAACGCATGGATTTCGTTTTGGTTCCTTGGTACTCAAAAGTACGACGGTCTCCAAACAAAAAGAAAAAGAAAGCTTCTTGTTCCCAATCTACTTAAAATCCGAGTCGTGCAGAGATCACATTCCGAGCATGGTCAGCTAAAGAAAGCATATTTTTTTAGGAACTCGGGGTAAAAGACAATCTGCAGGATAAGATGTACCTAGCAGTCTTTTTGTCTTGTTGGCTTTGTCTTTTCGTGTTTCCCCAGAAATGAGCCTATCTTCATCCAGACGTCTTCAAAATTGCTAGCTTATTGGCTGACAGTAATATCTTCAGCCTTGTCGTTCCCATCCTAGCAAAAATATCACGGCTTAGGAGTGATAACCAAAGCTTCGAACCCAATCGGGCGCACGGATTTCTGCTTCCCTATGCATTATGTCCATGGTTGGGCTGCCAATTATTTTAACACCCACTATCATGTTCTTGTAGATGTTCGGGGTCCTAAGATGTCTAACTTTTTCGGTGAAGGCAGAGTGATCTACTTTGGGGAATATGAAACTCGAGATTTGATCCACAAGGGGGTAAACATTCAGTGGCATGTGAATATTCGGGGCAAGAATAAACACGAGAAAGTGATTGATAATGAGTACCTCTCCTTTAGTGGGTCTCCACATTTTTCCAGAATGCAATCTCGCTACGTATCATCCTAATATGCGGGCACCTTAATTATTGAATTGTATAGCCCTTACCGGTATGGTAGAAAATTTGGCATTTACCAAGACTTTCTTAAAAACATAGGAGGAGTCCCTCCTATCGCCACTCCCAGAATGTACTGTATCACTAGAGGATTTGTACGAGGAGTAGGACCTCCTCCCAAGCATTCTTGCCTGCCCGCACGCTAAACCCGCATAATCATGCCACCCCGCGTTTCATGACCTGGTGATGGGAGAAACATGGGAGCTACTTTGAGGAGAACAAGCATCATTTGGTATCCAGTGCCATTCCTCCTCCGACACAACCCAAACTGCCCAAAAGCAAAGAGACCATCGAGGGAGGCAAAAAACTTCGTTTGGTTGAAGAGACGACCTCAATCCCACGAAAGAATGCTCCACACTCAACGGAAGAGGAGAGTCATAATAGCACTAGTCATCGTCATTGGAAAAGGCCCTCCAAGAAGCCAAAAGCATCGGGCCATGATCTTTTAGCAGAGGACTAAAACATTCTTGGAGTCCCCGATGCTCCTAACCTACTGGTACAATTTTTTTCTTTCTATTTATTTATTTATTTATTATTATTATTTTTTACCATATAATTCATGTTGTGCGTCTTTTTTAGTTGCCTCTGAATGCTTCACTCCAAGAGCTGACAAGGCAACAAAGTGAAGAATCCTTAATGAGCCCATTTGCTATTGATATAGTCATTGAGGGTACCAGTACTTTAGAGACGCTACCTGAAAAACCTTTCACTCCTGAACATATTCACCATGTTGAGAAGGAAACAGGCATAGGGTGCATCGAAGCTCTTGCTTCTCAAGTTAGGGAAGCTGGTTTCCACAACATTCCTTTAGCGGAGAGAGTCTTGCAACTTGGGGAAGCTTCAAAAACCCTGGCGAGCCCAAATGGACACAAGCCCACTTTTGCGTGTACGAACGACTCTGGGATCCTGGTTGGCACAACGGTGACTCTGGATCATCCTTTTGTGGCCTAGGAACTCCCCAAACATGCAAACAAATCAACTTCTATGGTTATTTCTAGGGTGTCCGAATTTTACGCTGTCAACGTAGTTTCTAATGTTCGACGTCATGCTGTCTTGGCTATGTTGGAAACTATACAGAAGAAAATAATATTACCCCCTTCGAGAAAGTCCTTTGTCTAGAAAAGAAAACTCACCAGATATTTGTGGCAATTTCTGACATTTGTGGAGTAAATCTTCCTCCACTTAGAAAACTCATAGATGACTATTATCGAAACGTGGAGTGGTACAATCAGTTCCAATCATCATTTTCTTCTTAATTGACCCAGGAAAATAAGAACCAACGTCAGGAAGAGGCCAAGTTTCACTTGGAGAAGATATTGTATGACGAAAGTAGTGCCCTTGCTAAAAGAAATGCACTACTAGAGCGTGATTCTCGAGCTTGTACACCCTGCTTAGCTACCCATATATGGAAGACATTTCTCTCTCTCTGTTTTTTTTTTTTAATCTCTAGGCTTATTTGATTGCTAGATTTATTTATCGTACGTAGTGTTGAAACTTTCATATATGGAAGACATTTCTCTCTCTCTCTCTTTTTTTTTTTTTTATTATTATCTTGTGACAACTTTCAGTGCTTGAAGTTTCTTTTAAATTCCTATTTCTTTATGTGCTTGAACTCATTTTTTTTTCACGTGACTGAACTTAAATTGCTTTAAGCTACCTACGTACCTTTTATAACGACAGGGATCAAGTCATAACGTAGTTCAATTGATTTTTTTTTTTTTTTACATTTGGTAAGCGTAAAATTTCTTGAGAAACTTGCCATTGATTAGGCGGATTCTTAGTCCGTTTGATCAACAATCTTGTATACTTCATTTGTATAGACTTCTTTGACAATGTAAGGCCCATCCCATTTGGGTGTGAACTTATTTCCTATATGTCTTGTCGTGATAATAGGTCTTTTTACAACGAGCACTAGATCTCCAACTTGAAAAGATCGAGGCTTTACGTGCTTACTGAAAGCTTTAGACATTCGCGCTTGGTAGCACTCCCATGCTTGTTGAGCTTCTAGTCATTTCTCGTTCAGTGCTTCCAATTCTCGAAGACGTAGCTTAGCATTGTCTTCTATAGTCAACCCTTGTTGTACCGCCATTCTTAGCAATGGAATTTCTCTCTCTAAGGGAAGGACAACCTCTACCCCGTAAACGAGAGAGTATGGAGTGACTTCTGTAGGGGTACGATGAGTGGGGAAATAAGCCCACAATGCTTCACCAATCTTTTCTTGCCAATCTCTTTTCGACTTAGAGACCATTTTCTTCAGCAAGTTGCACAATGTCTTGTTGAATGCCTCTGCCAACCCATTCGCGGTGGTGTTATACATGGACGACTTGTACTACTTGAATTTGAATTTCTCACACAATCTGTCCATCAAGCTATTGGAGAACTGTCTCCAATTATCTGTCACGATTCGGTGGGGGATACCATACTGATAAATGATGTGAGTGTGAATAAAGTCCACCACATTCTCTTTCTTAGCCTCCCTTAAAGCGATGGCCTCAGGCTATCTTGAAAAGTAATCAGTGGCTGTGAGAATATAAGAATCCCTGCTGATGACTTAGGTGTTATAGGGCACACAAGATCAAGCCCCCATGCTTCAAAAGGCCACGAGGCTATAGTTGAGTGTAGAGGCTCAGGCAGCTGATGAATGAAATTCGCATGATATTGACAAGCTTCACACTTCTTTGCATATTCCATCGAATCCTGGATCATCCTTGGCCAGTAGTAACCCATCCTTTTCAACTGGAACTATAACTTTGGTCTGGATTGATGCGTGCCACATACGCCTGTATGTGCTTCTTCCAAAGCCTTCATCGAGTTCTCTTTTCCAAGGCATCGTAGAAAGAGTCCTTCAAGGGATAGGCGGTACAAAACCCCTTTGTAGTAAATGAAATGCGCAGCCCTCCTTCAAATCTGTTTTATGGCGAGGGTCACTCGAAAGCCTTCCATGCTCAAGGTAATCTACAATAGGCTACGGCAAAATGGGATTCTACCAAGAAACCATGGATTTTTTAGTTTCAGTCTTCCTCCTTGATTAAGTAGACTGATATCGCATTCATTTCTTCACATGCGGTCTCGACCGAAGGTACAACCCACCTTCGAAAAAGCGATATACTAAGAGATACATCATCCAGAACCGTCAAGGCAGTAGCCAAGTTTGCCAAAGCGTCCGCCTTCTTATTTTCCATCCTCGAGACTGTTGAGATTTGTGTCCTAATTCTCCCGGAGTCTCATTGTTTGTAATTTATACCATTGTTTATGAATAAAATAAGAGTTATTTCATTCTGGCATTTACTCATATCCAATAAACAAAGCTCCATGGTTATTGTATGTAAACTTAAGCATGTATATCAGATATATAAGTAGATCATACCTTAAGTGATAACCTAAATAGGTATGTAGTATAAAGATTAAGGAGCGATACCTGATCCTGGTGAGACTACAGATTTGCAAGTGTTGTGAACTACTACAGATGGTAGATCCTGACCATTTATGTGGAGAAATGCGAGCAGGGGTGACTTATACAAAGAGTTTTTTATAGGACCGGACGACAAGATGATTCGTCTCTATATATAACGCCGTTGATACTAGAGACTTACATCTCACCTAAATGACCATAGGTGACATGATCTCAATCCTGAATGTTTTGGGAACTCCTGCCATTGAGGGCGGTCCTTTGATTAGTATGGGTGAGAATGACCATATTGCCAACTCGATATGCCTACCTTTTTGGGGACTTGTCTGATTTAGGAGCTGAGAACTCAGTTACACAAGATGAATTCACTACTTCTCCAAAGCAGGGGTAAGTAGATAGATTGCTCCCTTAAGGGTTGATTTTGGGGCTTGAACATAGTGGCCACAACTTCTCTTTGGAAGAGAGAACTCTATGTTCATTAGAGAGATCAGTGGTACTTAAGGAGTTAGATGTAACTACAGAGGTATAACGGTTATTGGTCGAGCTGTACTTACAAGCGATCTGTAAAGGGTTGTCGCACTATTGATTGGTTAAGATGAACACATAATATATCTATAGTAAGGAGAGTTCAGTTGTCAGTCTTTAGTGGAGTGCCTGGCAGTTAATGGATGGTGGATCCCGTGACTAAAGAGTTTAGTCAGTTATTCACGTACCATTGGAGCTTCGAGCTACAGGTTCATAAGGTCCCCTTGGTAGCTCAATGGATTCAAGTTGAGGATCAGTTCTTGGTGTTGGTTTGAAGTGTTCAAATTGACAAGAGGTAATTCGATTATATATGATATGATCGGTGTGATGTATGAGATACATCTAGTGGTGAGATACATCTAGTGGAGGATTAATTAAATGAGATTTACATTAAATTCCATAGAATAGAAAAAGAGCTATGGTTTATATGTTTCATGAGATGAAATATTAAAACTATAGGTTATAAATATAGTATGGTAAGTTGGTTATCATATATATTTATAATAATATTAATTATTGGATAATTATCTCTTTTTGTCTAATAACCAATTGAGTGGGAGGTTATTGGTGGTTTAATGGTAACCGTGAGATAAAAGGAAAAATGTTTTCCTAAATTTAGGAAGATTTGCAAAAGTTGTTGATTTGAGAATTCCATTCTTGGAAATTACTCACGGAAAGGTTGTCAAGTAAATAAGATTTACTAAACAACAGCTTGGAGAGACTAGACGATTGTGGAGTGTTTCTACACGATAGACACTCAGTTGGCCGATGAGCTAAACGATCGCATAGCGTTTTTTAAACGATTGGGCATCATCTATACGATAGACACTGTCATCTCCCACTTGCTCAATCATTTACACGATCCGGTCTCATCATCTAACCAAGTCCACACAGAGCCCACACTCTAGATTCTCACACTGAGAATACCAAGGTAACTTTTGTGGTGGTGTCATAATCAACTCGACACTAGTCGAGGTTCTGTGGTGGCTGTTCGTTGCGTTTGCTGTGTTCGTGATCCAGGTGATCGCTGTGTTCGAGTTTGCTATGATCATACAGTGTAGCGATCGTGGTGTACGAGCGTTTCTGCGTTTTCGCTTGTGATCAAAGGTGTTGAATATGAATCTTCAAAGGTATGTGAATTCTTCCTTTGATCTTTAGAAAAGCATGTTGTAATTTCGATTTATGCATGACTGTATGTTTCCATTTCTTAATTGTAATTGTTGTTGTTTAAATACGATTGAAATTTGGAACAATCCTTCCCATGTTCCGATTTCCTTCAATTGGTATCAGAGCCAGGTTGTTCTGATATTCCAAATTTCATTTCTGTTTTAAAGCTTTTTTTAAATTACAAAGTGTTAATTTTGAAGGGCCTCTGTGTTTTTTGGCATAATTAACATGCTATCGAGTCTGTAATTCAAAGTGTTTAAGTTAGTTGAGTCGTTCTTTATGAAGTTTCGAAGCATGGAGATGCGGTTCTCAGCGAAGAAGAAGACCAACAGTTGATCGTGTCATGTAGCCTCAGGTAAACGATTGTTGGGATTTAACTAAACGATCATGTAGATTTTTCTATATGATCGTGTAGTATTTACTAAACGATCGTTTATCTAATGCTAAATGATGGGGTAAATCGTTTACTTTATCGCGTAGCATTGGTTGCCCGATCGCGTAGACGCTGGAGGTAAACGATCGTAGTGGGAGTATATGATGCTCATTGTTTAGAAGAAGACGAGTGCTAGACGATCGTGTAGTTAGCATGCTCATCACATAGTCACTGATTACACGATCACGCAGCATACGATACGAAGGCACTCGCTCAGCAATCGTTTAGACGATGGTGCTTCGCTGCATCGTAGTCATTTAGACGATCGTATAAGACTTGCGTTAGGCGGAGCGCGCTGCATGATCGCATATCTCGTGCTTCATTGCATAGTAAAAGGTACACGATAGTTGCTAAATGATCGTTTAGCTCTGGAAGCGTTGGTAAACGATTGAGCAAAGCGTTTGTTATTTCGTGTAGACGATCGTGGGGAAATTGGTGCATGATCAGTGGAGACGCATTACTTCGCCCGGACGGTTCAAGACCCGGTTCGCCTGTTTGAACTGGAGACTTCTTGTTTTTTTGATAGTTAGCTTTTAGTTTTGAGGATTTGAAGAAATTTTTCCCGGTTCATCAACATTTGTATATTATACATGAGATGTATGGTGTTTATATGGCAAAGTGTTTGACATATAGATTTGAAACCCACCTTAGGTTGTGCACTTATTCATGCATGAAGAAATTACATGAAAGCATGCGCATGCATCATGAAATATAAGAGTTATATTTATGCATGTAGTAAGCATATTCACGCATCATCTTTATATTATAAGCATTATAGTATAAGGGTGTATGGAAGCATGTTTTTGTTTGGTTCATTGCTTATTTATGTAAGAGTTATATAAAAATTTATGAATGCCTTGTATGTGTCTACTTTGCATTGTGGTTGGTTTTGGTTATTTCCGTTATAAGTGTTATAAAGGAAATTAGAACTAAAATCGATAAGAAAGAGTTGCATGCGAACATAGGGTGAACTCTTGTTTTAAAAGAGTTTTAAAATTGGATTGAGATAGACTTAAGTTCAAAGGTTATAATGAGATTACTAACCTAGTTTAATCTTTTTAAATCGTTTTAATAGGATTAAATTGATTGGCATAAAAGATTAAAATTTTATTAAATCTATCTATAAGGGACCTTTTGTCTAAGGCAGGTTCTGTCTAGGCTGGGGTACTTAAGTTGACGGAAACGGAACACCCCTACCTAAGAACCTACCTGGAAAGGTGAATTAGATAGATTTTCTGCAAGCATGCGACAATTGGTCAAAGACTCCATTAAGGAGTTTAATGGATGATGATCATGTTGGGGTTGATGCCCTAAAGTCTCGTGTCCTGTAGTTTGTAACCAGTTTGTATGAACGCTCGTGATGTATAATATATGATATTTTACTTCACTTCTTGATTTTGCTAAGTTGTCTGCTTTATTTGCTTTAACACAAACTAATAAACATAAAATCTCTAGTTATCAGTATGTAACTTAAGCATGTATGTGTTGACATACAAGTGGATCATGTTTTAAGTGATAACCAAAATGGTCTGTGGTATATGGATATAGGAAGGAAACCTTATCCTGGTAACACTACGGATGTGGCCTGCTTTGTGGAATGGTCACAAGTGTTATGACTTGTCACAAATGGTTTGATCATGATCATTCGTGTAAGGGACATGCGAGCGGGGGCGTCCTATACAAAGAGTTTGTATAAGACCTGACCACGAAGTGTTAACGTCTCGTTATATAACATCGTTCATGATAGAGACTTCACTTCACTAGGATGACCATAGGTAACATGACCTCAATCCTGAGTGAGTTGGGAACTCCTGCCATTCAGGGCGGTCCTTTGATTTGTATGGGTGTGAGTAGCCAGGTCGCCGACCCAAACCTACCATTTTAGGGATTCGTCTGATTTGGGAACTAGAAACTCAGCTACACAAGATGGAATTCACTCCTTCCCCGAAGCAGGCGCAAGTAGATAGATAGCTCCCTTAAGGGCTGATTCCAGGGCTTGAATGATGTGGCGCCACATACCTTCTCTTGGCCCGATAGGTGTTCACACATAGTTGGACTATGTTGTATTGTTCATTAGATGAATCGGTGGTACTTAAGGAGTGAGATGCAACTACAGAGGCAAAACGGTAAATTGGCCCAGCTATATTTATGAGCATCTGTGAAGGGTCATTGTGCTCATGATTGGTTATACCCGATGGACACAGAAATATATCTGTGGTAAGAAGAGTTCAGCTGTTGGTCTTTAGTGGAATGCCTGGCAGTTAATGTATAGTGGATCTCGTGGCTAAAGAGTTTAGACAGCTATTCACATACCGTTGGAACTTCGAGCCATAGGTCCATAAGGTCCCCTAGGTAGCTTGGATAAAGTCGAGAATCAGTTTTTGGGTCAGTTTGAAATGTTCAAATTGATAAGAGGTAGTTTGATTATATATGATATAATTGAATTAGTTAATTATATATGATATAATTGACTATATGTATGAGATACATCATTTTGGAGGAAATTAGAAGAGCATCACCTTGTAGCAATATATCCTTTTTAGGGTTCGAAATTCCGTCATTTCCTCATCTGCGAGAGCCGTTTGTATTTGGTTATACCCAAACGATCCATCCATAAAGAACAGGGCCTCATGTCCTATTGTCGCATAAACCATGATGGGCAATGGGAAATCATCTTTCAAGCACGCATTGTTTTGGTCACGAAAGTCCATGCGGACACGAAGCTATCCGTTCTTTTTTTTAACTGGGACAATGTTGGCTATCCACGCTGGGTATTTGACTTCACGGATGAACCCTGCTTCAATCAGCTTGTTGACTTTAGCCTGAATCTGGGGGATAAGTTTCGGCTAAACACGTCGCTGAGCTTGCTTAACGGGTAGACACCCTTGTTTTATCACAAGATGGTGAACTGCTACCTTTGGATCTAGTCCCGACATCTCTTTGTATGACCAAGCGAAAACATCCCTATATTCGGTGATCAAACTCACGTATTCGCCTCATTCCTCTTCTGAGAGGGATGTACTGATGAAAGTCGGTTGCGGCTACTCTGTTGTGCCCAGATTCACCTCTTTGAGCTCGTCCACTGTGGATTGACCACCGTCTTCCACTTCCTCCTCGGTCATACCATCTTCAGATTCTTCGGTGATGGTGATATGGTGGCATGAAGTTCTGCCCTTCTCTTGCTCTAAATTTCCATCCCAAGAGTTGGTGAAGAGAACGTCGCGCCTCTTTACCTTGAGTGAGCCCTCGCTTGTGTTTAAAGTGACAAAGAAAGTAACAAAGGTCTTTCTCTTCATTCGTGAGGGGACGGTACCACGAATTTCTCCGTCACTTCTTGCCTCACCTGATGGTTTCTTGTCCAATGGCCTTTCAGCATCTTTAAGGTCAAGGCGTTGCCAAATTGACGCTTGAGGTATCGGCCCTCTCTTTCCTTTTCCCATTTTCTTACTAGAGACGTTTTTGTCGAGGCGATCTTTAACCTTCTCGAGCTTCAAGTAATAAAAAATGGGGATGCGGGTTTTTTCTTCATTTTCCTTTGGAACTGCACCTAATCTCTCAAAGGTTGAAGGTCGTGCCACCATCGCCGGATGATTTCCTCATTTCTTTCATTCGACAGAGTCAACCTTCAAAAGACTGAGTGTCGAGTAGTTCTGGGAATCGTATATGGACTTCCCTTTTCTGCTTTCGTCACGCTCAATCTCTCGAAGACCAAAGTGCGTTCAACGGACGACCTAATACGGTCGAAGGCAGAGGCTCTTTTATCCTTGCCCCCTTTTTCCCCTGCATCATCTACTTCTTTTGCAGTGATATGATTATTGTTGGCCACATTTTCCTTCGTCTTTCTGGTTATGAGAACCGGCTCTGATGATTTATATCTGAGTCCCATCCTCGAGGTAGGTGTAGCATGTCTCTCTTGCAAAAGCTTCTTTTGGGTCAACAAGAGTTTGTGTTGCTCATAAATCTTCAAGCTCTTGAACTCAGTGTGAGTTATGAAGTCATAACCCACCTTCGCCAATAGCTTGTAAGCCTTGGGGTCGAATCTGTCTTTAGTTCGCTATCGACCAGATTTAACTCTGTCAGGTCCGCCTCTAGCTTGTGGACTTCCTGCTTTGTTTTCGGTATGAGGGGTATGACGAAACTCTTATTTAGGATTTCTATATCACCGACCTGCAAACCTTTTAAGCATTTCGTAAAAGGTGACTCCCTCTTTTTTTGTCTCGAAAAAAGGACATAACGCAGAATCGGAGGCTTTGAGGCTTTTTCGTCCCTCATCACGGGTGCCTTTCCAACACTGGAGGATGTCCCACTCTCTTTTGGGCTGGAGGCTTGTACCTTGCTACCCGTTTCTTTCTCTGTGTCTACTGGCGACCTTGACCGAAATCCACCTGCTTTCTTTGTTAGTAAGGTCTCTACAGGCATTGTTTCACCGAAATTCTCACTCTTTAAGTAAAACTTTGTATCTGTGAAGTGAGGTTCAGGCTCAGAAAACGGATTAGAGTCTGCTTCAACTTTCTTAATCCCATCATGGTAGAACTTGAAATATTAATGCAGTGTTGACATAATCACACCATTCCCGTGAATCTAAGGGCACCCTAGTAGCAGCCTATAGGTGGTTTTTGAGTCTATAACGTGAAACAACGCATCAGCTTTTAGGTCACCGATGAGAAGCTTTAAGCGTATCATGCCTATCGCCCTTTGTCTGCCTTGATTGAACCCTTAAATCACCAACTTGTGGTTCGACAACTCTTCCATGCAGATGTCTAACTGTTTCATAGTTTCTTTAGGATTATATTGACAGCAGATCCATTATCGATGAGAATTCGACATACTCTTTGTTCTTGAATGTACCCGGAGACGTACAAAAGTCTATTACGCAACGTGGATCCTAGCAGCAGATCTTCGTCTGAGAAGTCTATGAATGTACAACTGGAGGCATACGCACGTGCTACGGAGGTCGGTGCACCGGACGTGTTGAAGTCCAACGCCGCCTCAATGAGGGTCGTCTTAGCTTCTTGCGGGAGTGAGAGGAAGTCATCTATGCTGAATGATGATAAGCCCTTTGATTCTTTTATCGATTTCAATGGGCTTGGGAGGGTATCTTCTTCTTCTGTAGTAGCCTCTAGCGTTTCTTCTGCACCCCAATCGCAGAAGTTCTCCAAGAGGAAATTTGCCAATGTCACATGTCACCTAGGATGAGGAACATCCTCATCTCCCTCGTCAACACCCTTAGGCTTCTGGGCCTTCTTTCTACCCTTCCTTTTTTGTGTCTTGCTCTCTTTTTTGTAACTTCGATAGGAGCGTGATTCTTTTTTAGTAGAGTTCGACCCTTTCTTCTTACGGTGTGTCACAAGGATCCAACCTTCGTTATCGTCATTATCAACGTGTTCTCCTCTGTTTTAAAGATCCGTGGCTTGGACTTGAGTATCCACTGGGCGCCCAATGTGGGATACGTTTGACTTGAAGAAATTCCATTCTTAGCGATGGAATTTCTCTCTCCAAGGGAAGGACAGCCTCGTGTGAACCACACTGGATACGAATTCAACTCAAGTTCAAGTTCAACCTCTGTTTTGACGAAAGCCGTCAAGGACCGAGGCCATGAGATCACTGCCCTAAGAGTATAAATGCAGTCTCGAAAGGCTGCTGAATCAAGCCAAACACATACGGTCAAAGTAACTGACAAAGGGAAGACTGTACTACAAGAAAACCAGCTACAACAGTCAGCTTTGGTGGCCTCTCTATCGGTCCAACAGCTGCAAGACATGATCATGACCTCCACAAGGGCTCAGTATGGAGGCTCGGCTCAGACTTCCTTCATGTATTTCAAGCCATCACCCAGAGGATTGACAACTTGAGAATGCCTGTAGGTATCAACCCCCAAAGTTCCAGCAGTTTAACGGAAAGAGCAACCCAAAGAAACACATCGCTCACTTCATAGAAACATGCGAGAATGCGAGAATAAAGGGAGATCTGCTAATCAAGCAGTTCGTCAGAACCCTCAAAGGAAATGCTTTTGACCGGTACACAAACTTAGAGCCTGAGGTGATCGATAGTTGAGAGCAGCATGAAAGGGAATTCTTAAATCGCTTCTACAGTACAAGACGCACCGTCAATATATGGAGCTAACAAACGGCAAGCAGTAAAAAGAGGAGTCGATCATTAACTACATCAACCGATGGAAGGCTTAGAGTCTGGACTACAAATACCGACTCACCGAACTATCTACTGTGTAAATGTGCACTCCGGGTATGCACTGGGACTCCTCTATATCCTGTAGGGAATAAAGCCTCGTACCTTTGAAGAATTGGCGACTCGCGCCCACGACATGGAGCTAAGCATCGCCAACAGGGGAACGAAAAACGACTAGAAGCTCAACAAGCGCGAATATCTAAAGCTTTTGATAAGCACGTAAAGCCTCGATCTTTTCAAGTTGGAGATCTAGTGCTTTTTGTAAGAAGACCTATTATCACGACAAGACATACAAGAAATAAGTTCACACCCAAATGGGATGGGCTACGTCGTCAAAGAAGTCTATACAAATGGAGCATACAAGATTGTTGATCAAGATAGACTAAAAATTAGCCCAATCAATGACAAGTTTCTCAAGAAGTTTTACGCTTAACAAATGGAAAAAAAAAACAATTGAACTACGTTATGACTTGATCCCTATCATTATAAAGGGTATGTAGGTAACTTAAAACAATTTAAGTTTAGTCAAGTGAAAAAAAAAATGAGTTCAAGCACATAAAAAAAAGGGGGGGAACTTAAAAGAAACTCCAAGCACTAAAAGTTGTCACATGATAATTAAAAAAAGAAAAAAGAGAGAGAGAGAGATGTCTTCCATATAAGAAAGTTTCAACATTACAATACGATAAATAAATTAACAATCAAAGAAGCAGATTACAAAATTATTGGAGCCCCCAACAACCAACACATGGGTAGTTAAGGAAGATGTACAAGGTTGGATCATAGTGCCCAATTGTAGTCTTTCAGCTCCTCTTGCATAGCCTCTAACATTTGGTGCAGCATTTTTCAAGGCTTTGACGTCCTTGTCAGAAATAGCAGGAGCAGTCTCTATGTTGTTTATGTCCCTTCTCGTGTTGGAGGCATCAAGCTTGTGTTGATTCAGAAGATTCTCATTCTCAAAGAGTTGCTTCGATATTTTGGCTCGTCTAGCTTTGATGGCTACTAGCTTCGCTAACAATTCTTCCTCTTCTTGCAAAGCTTGAGAATCACGCTCCAGTAGTGCTTTTCTTTTAGCAATGGCACTACTTTCATCATACAATATCTTCTCCAAGTGAAACTTGGCCTCCTCCAGACGTTGTGATTGGAGTTGATTGTACCTCTCCACGTTTCGATAATAGTCATCTACGAATTTTCTAAGTGGGGGAAGATTGACTCCACAAATGTCAGAAATTGCCGCAAATATCTGGTGAGTTTCCTTTTCTAAAAAAATGACCTTCTCAAAAGGGGAACGTATGATTTTCTTCTGTATAGTTTCCCACATAGCCAAGACAGCATGACATTGAATGTCAGAAACAACGTTCGCAGAGCAAAATTCGGACACCCCAAAAACAATCGCAGAAGTTGATTTGTTTGCATATTTGGGGAGTTCCTGGGCCACAAGAGGATAAGCCAGGGTCGTCGTTGTGCCAACTAGGGCCCTAGATTCGTTCGTATACGTAGAAGTGGACTTGTGTCTGTTCGGGCTCGCCAGGGTTTCTGAAGCTTCCCCAAGTTGCAGGACTCTCTCTGCTAAATGAGTGTTGGGGAAACCAACTTCCCTAACTTGAGAAGCCAGAGCTTCGACACACCTTGTTTCCTTCTCGATGTGGTGAATGTGTTTAGGAGTAGCAAGTTTTTCAGGCAGCATCTCTAAAGTATTGGTACCCTCAATGACTGTATCGATGGCGAAGGGGCTCATTAAGGATTCTTCACTTTGTTGCCTTGCTAGCTTTTGGAGTGAGGCGTTCAAAGGTGAGTAAAAAAAAATGCACAACATGAGTTATATGGTAAATAATAATAATAATAAATATATAAATATATAAATAAAAAGAAAAAATTTGTACCAGTAGGTTAGGAGCATCGGGGACTCCAAGATCGTTTTGGTCCCCTACTAAAAGATCATGGTCTGACGCCTTTGGCTTCTTGGAGGGCCTCTGAAACGCAGGGTGGCATGATTATGCGGGTTTAGCGTGCAGACAGGCAAGAATGCTTGGGAGGAGGTCCTGCTCCGTACAAATCCTCCAGTGATACAGTACATTCTGGGGGGTGGCGATAGGAGGGATTCCCTCTACATCGTTAGGAAGGTCCTGGTAAAAGCCAAATTGTCTACCGAACCAGTAAGGGCTATACGATTCAATAATTGAGGTGCCCTCACATTGGGATGATACGTAGCAGGATCACATGCTAGAAAAATGTAAAGACCCATTAAAGAAGAGGTACTCATTATCAATCACTTGCTTGTGTTTATTCTTGTCCTGAATATTCACATGAATGCTTGCCTCCTTGTGGATCAAAACTCGAGCTTCATATTCACCAAAATAGATCGCCTCGCCTTCATCGGAAGAGTTGGACATCTTATGACCCTGAACATCTACAGGAACAGGATAGTAGGTGTTAAAATAATTGGTAGCCCAACCATGGACATAGTGTATAGGGAAGCAGAAATCTGTGTGCCTGATTAGGTTCGAAGCTTCGGTTATCACTCCTAAGCCGTGATATATGTTTGTTAGGATGGGAACGACAAGGATAAAGATATTTTCGTCAATCATTAAGCTAGTAATTTTGAAGACACCGGGATGAAGATAGGCTCCTTTCTAGGGAAACACAAAAAGACATAGCCAACAAGACAAAAAAGTTGATAGGTACGTCTTGTCCCACAGATTGTCTTCTACCCCGAGTTCCTAAAAAAACATGCTTTCTCTAGTTGACCATGCTCGAAATGTGATCTTTGCATCGCTCGGATTATGAGTAGATTGGGAACGAGAAGCTCTATTTTGCTTTCTGTTTGGAGGCTTGTCGTACTTTCAAGTACCAAGGAACCAAAATGAAATCCATGAGCTGATGGTCACCAGAGAATTGCTTTTGGTGGGGTCCCACAGTCATTTTTCGAAGACTTCGTACGATTCTTTCTTTGTGAACAAACTGTCAAGTAGTACGCATGAAAACGATGTTAGCAGGTCTTTGGCAGATATCTTCCTTTCTTTAGTGAGTCGATTATTTCCTTGAAGCTGGGGATAACTTCCACGTAGAACCTTCCTTTAATAGGAAGACCCCCGAAGGACCATAAATCCCATAAAGATATTGATAGTTCACCTGCCATGGTGTGAAAGGTGTTGACGGATGGACACCAAGCTTCGCAAAGGGCCCACACAACATCGCTATTGTGATCATACGTGTACAAAGAGGCCATCATTGCATTGAACAAACGAGTGTCATAAAGACGTCGTTCGTTTCGAACAACGACAAACTCTACCATTCCCAGTAGTAATCAGTAAAGGTAAACTCTCCAAGGACCTTTGTTACGACATTCCAACGAACTTCATTTTCAATCAAACAACGCCCAAGAGTTAATACTCTATAATAGTTAGGAGCCTCGTCGTGGAGGGTAAACTTTAAAGTCCACACTTTCTTATCCGAAGTTAAAGACAATTCCATTGATAGTTCAGTAGCCATCTCATCGTCATTCAAATCAGGCCAAATATCCAAAAAAGGACCACCCAATGACTCCTCTACAAGATGGCTATGTCCATCCTCGTTAGGTTGGTCTCTATTCGTAAAGATCATGAGATACCGCTTTCCAAAAAAAATGGGCTCGGTAAAGCAGATGACGACGCTGCACAAAAAAGTGAGCGAGTCTCAGCCGCATAAATTTAAAAATAATAATAATAAATAAATAAATAAATAATAAAGGGGGTGAGCCAATAAGGAGTGGAGATCAGAGCCGTTAGAGCACTGAGTTAGAAACCAACGAAATGCTCAAGTCAAAGACTGAGGCTGGGACCGACGGAATCCCCAGGTCGCGTACTAAGATTGAAGCCAATAAGGGGCGGAGATCAAAGTCGTTAGAGCACTAAGTTGGAAACCGACAGAATGTTCAAGTCAAAGACTGAGGCTGGGGCCGACTGAATCCTCAAGTCGCGTACTAAGATCGAAGCCAATAAGGGGTAGAGATCAAAGCCGTTAGAGCATTGAAATAGAAACCAACGGTATGTTCAAGTCAAAGACTAAAGCTGGGACCGACATAATCCTCAGGCCACGTACTAAGATCAAAGCTAATAAGGGGCGGAGATCAGAGCCATTAGAGCACTGAGTTGAAAACTGAGGGAATGTTCACGTCAAAGACTGAGGCTGGAACCGAAGGAACCCTTAGGCCGCGTACTAAGATCGAAGCCAATAAGGGGCAAAAATCAGAGCCGTTAGAGCACTGAGTTGGAAGCCGACGGAATGCTCAAGTCAAAGGCTGACGCTGGGATCGACAGAATCCTCAGGTCGCTTAATAAGATCGAAGCCAATAAGGGCCGGATATCAGAGTCGTTAGAGCACTAAGTGGGAAACCGATGGAATGCTCAAGTCAAAGACTGAGGCTGGGACAGACAGAGTCCTCAGGTCGCGTACTAAGATCGAAGCCAATAAGGAGCCAAGATTATAGCCATTAGAGCACTAAGTTGGAAATCAATGGAATGCTCAAGTCAAAGACGAAGGTTGGGACCGACGGAATCCTCAGGCCACGTACTAAGATCGAAGCCAATAAGGGGCGGAGATCAGAGCCGTTAGAGCATGGAGTTGAAAACAAACGAAATGCTCAAGTCAAAGACTGAGGCTGAGACCGACGGAACCTTCAGGTCGCATACTAAGATCGAAGCCAACAAAGTGCCAAAGTCCTCAAGGACTTAGAGCGGAGTCTTCAGGTCACGGATTGAGATCGGACTTGCAGAAAGAAGGTTGAAATTGATCCCTCAGGCCACTTGGTGTTTTTTTTTCATATCTGCAAAAAAACAAAAAAAACAAAACAAAACAAAAAGCCACCTCTTGCAAAAAAAAAGTAAGCGAGAGTCTACAAAAAAGGTGTTGCTCCCTAGAATTGAAAGCTATAGATGACTTGGGTTCCTGATAAACAAAAATAGGGGTGAGTTAGTAAAAAGATAACTATCATTTGGAATTTTGAAATAATAAGGAAAAAGAGAGAAATAAAAAAAAAACAAAAAGAAAAGAAAATAAAAAATAAAGTAAAAAGAAGAAAAATAATAATAGAGAAAAAAAACAAAACAAAAAAAATTGGAAGAAAAAAGAAAATAAAAAAATAAAAAAAGGAAGTAAAAAATTTTTGTTAAAAAAAAGAAGAAGAAATTTTCTTAAAAAAGAAATAAAAAAAAAAGAAAACAGCAAAAAAAAACCGATTGAAAAAAAGAGAAAAAAATTAATAAATTAATTGACTAAAAAAAGAAAAAAGAAGGGGCAGATGGAGGAAGAAACCCTAGGGTCACCTCCCCCCAACGATCGATGAGGAGGGATGATCAGCAGCGACGATCGACCAACGAGGAACTCGACGGCGCTACGACATGAGCGGCGATGCGAGCAAACAACTGGATCACGTCAAAAGGTTGCCAACGCGCACGGTGAAGAAGGGGAATGGACTCGCGGTTCGGCTCATCTAAACAAAGACAGTTGGTGGCTCAGTGACTCGGAGTAAAAAAAAGGGAGATTTTTTTTTTTTTTTTTTTTACCTTTAATTGATTAGAATGAGATTGCAGAAGGCTTTGAGTCCTATTTATAAGGACTCCACTAAATCCAGAATCAAATCAGGAAATCCAAGATTTGGTTAAATCTAGATTTTATTTGGTTTAAAATTTCATTTCAAGCCTTAAAATTCATTTTTTATTATCTTTCTTCCCCTCCTTTTCTAAAATTGTTGGCCATGTTACCAACCCTCTTTCATTTTTTTTAAGGTTTTATCCCCAAATCTAACTAAATTGGGTATGAAACTTGAATTTTCATTTTAGGTCAAAACTTTAAAGTTTTTATCTCCAAATCAAATTAAATTGAGGATGGAACTTGAATTTTCATTAAAAAAATTTTAGGTTTATCTTCAAATCAAATTAATTTGAGATGAAACCTGAATTTCCTTTTTAAAATCTGAATCTCTACGTTTTATCTCTTCAAATCAAATTAAGTATGAGATAAGAGTTGAAGCTTTTCTCAAATTAAAAGTTTAGCCGTCCTCTATCACAAATTTTAGTTAAACTTGTGCACTAAATTCACGGTTTAATTAAATTAGGAGCATTGAAGTCAAGACCAAATTACTTATGTCTCGATGCCGGCTTTATCTTTCTCGAGATTCATCCACCCACATTTGTGCATAGATTTTGAAAATGGGGCATTTGTTAGAGGAGAAATTTCATTTTAGGTCAAAACTTTCTCGAGATTCATCCACCCATGTTATTTACTAAATTAATAACAAAATTCCGAATCATCAAATTTGTGACCAATTAAGAGTTGACATGTGTTCCAAATTGAACTTGAAGATAAATTCTGTGTTTTCGTCATAGGCGTTGGATTAAGTAAAATTAAGTTCACCCAATTTTACGTTATAATTTGGGCGTTGGTTCAATTATGCCTAAATATGGGTTTAATTTGGGCCTAAAATGTCAAAATAGGGCTCAAAGGCCAGACCCGAGTCTAATTAATTAGGCCTAAACCCGAGTCTAATTAATTAGGCCTAAAGACCAAGCCCATGGCCACGCAAGCCCAGACCCATGGGCTAACTAAGCCTAAGCCCATCAGAGAGCCCTACAAATAGAGGAACTCTTCTCATTCCAAGAGGTTAGCAATTCTAAGTTCATAAAGCTTAGAGAGAATTCATCAACAAGCAGAAGACTTCTGAGACTCCTAAAGCTTCTTAAAGACACAAGACTCTTGAAGACACAAAGACTCTTCCAAGACTTCTACTTCAAGAACGTTCGGTGCTTTTCTTCTTTAAGTCAAGCATATTCATTCAACCGAGAAAGAATCAGAGGGTCAAGTACTAGAGATCGAACCACATCACATAAAATCAACATCAATACTAACACCAACACCAACTCAAGTTCAACTCCACGAAATACGTTTCTTCGGAAACCTCGTGTGAACAAATTGTTCCGACAACACGCCCACTTCAACTCAAGTTCAACACTAACTCAAGTTTGACTTGAAGAAGAAAAGCACCAAACGTTCTTGAAGTAGAAATCTTGGAAGAGTCTTTGTGTCTTCAAGGAGCTTCAGGAGTCTTCTGCTTGTTAATGAGTTCTCTCTGGACTCTCTGAACATAGAATTGTTGACCTCTTTGGAATGAGAATACCTCCTCTATTTATAGGGCTCTCTGATGGGCTTGGGCCTAGTTGGCCCATGGGTTTAGGCTTGGTTGGCCCATGGGTCTGGCCTTTGGGCCTAATTATTTGGACTCAGACCTAGACTTTGGGCCCTATTTTGGCATTCTTGGCCCAAATTAAACTCATATTTGGGCGTAACTGGACCAACGCCTAAATTATAACGTCAAGGGTGAACTTAATTTTACTCAATCCAACGCTTGTGACGAAAACACAGAATTTATCTTCAACTTCAATTTGGGACACATGTCAACTCTTAATTGGTCACAAATTTGATGATTTCGGAATTTCATCATTAATTTAGTAAATGATGTGGTGATCCGTGATTGGTCTGAAATTTCTCCTCCAACACCGTGTTCCCATCGTGCTCCTCATTTTCACAACAAAGTTTACATTTGTTTACCACATATCTAAAATCTAAGGTCTATTTTATAAGGCTTCTTTTGATAACTGTTTGATTTTTTTTTTTTAAATAATTTCTTTTAGCTTAATTTTAGAAAACTAAAAATAAAAAATAAAAATCAAATGTTTACTAAAAGAGTCTAAATAAAATGAAGATTTTAATCATTTTTTCAAGACTTACTATACATATAGCCTAAATAAATAAATCTGATTATACAATTGTCTAAAGTTTCTTATTCTTTTTTACATGAATAACTTAATGCATATTTATTTTACATAAAAGTCTAACCCAATTTGCTCTTCTTACCATTCATTTTTTTAAAATATAATAATATTAATACCAAAAGGTGCATGTAAATGAAATTTATTGTTGTTATGAACTTCCTAGAATATTATTCTTTTCGAAACCTAGTAAGAAAAGTTTATAAAAAAAAATGAAATTGCTTATTTCATAGTGAAAACAAGAATCGACAAAAAGCTTCGAAGGAGAAAAAAAGATATGTTTGATATATACAACACAATGTAATCGATCTATATTGAGTTGTCTATAAGTAAATTATTGTAGATGTTTGATAAGTGTGAAACAATTTATACGATATATCGTCTTATATATCGAATAATATATGTGATGTATATTTACATTTTTCAATATATTTGTAAACACATAAAAAATAAATAAATAAATAACCATGGTATGTGCCATGTATATTTACATTTTTCACTAAATATGTAATTGAGATCTCAACGAATAGGTGATCGATTTTTAACCTAATTATAAAAGAAAATAATGAGAAAAATTAGAATATAATTAGTATATTTTAATTTAATATTTGTTTGTTTGTTAATTCATATTAATTAGCGACGAATTAGTAAATAAATCAAATCTTATAAAATAAAGGAAACATTCACTTCAAAGATAATGTATTAAAAAGAATATCAACAAAAATTAATAATATAATAAGAATAAAGTCAAAATTTGAAGATGGTGTTAATAAGGAAAGAGTACGAAGGTTAAGGTAATTAATATTATTTCAAAAAAATAAATTTTTAAATATTCAATAAACAATCCGAATTTTTTTTAATATTTATAACGATATGAAATTAATAAGTGGGAGAATGTATCATAAGATTAAAAATGTTCCAAAAATTACTGAGCATATTTATGAAATATTAGTTATGTAATAAGACTAATAATTTTTTTTACTTAAAAATATGTTTCCGACGAGACGCGGACCTCAGTCGACCCGTATTGTCTCACACTCCCCTGCCGACGACCGGTTCCGGTTTATTAATTCTCTGCTTCTGTAAGCGGAGAAATGGCGATGTACGGACACACAAAGTATCTAATCCAACGCGCTCCAACTCACACCCCAATTCCATGCAATTGAAAACATCTCCTCATTTCACGTCTTTACGCACGTTGTATTCACGCGCCACAATAGAGCGTGGCTCTGAGTAATCACAAAAAATCCAATTTCTCTATTTAAAATATACATTTCTCTGCCTCCGCCGCGAAGCAAAGAACCCAATGCTTTCCTTGGCCCTCTCGTACACAGAGAATCGCACCAAAAACTCCCTTTCTCCTTCTTCATTTCTTCTCAATTTAAACCCAAAATCTGAACTCCGACGAATAATGCCATCAATTTTTGTTCAATTTGTTGGCAAAGAAAGTGAAATTTCTGCATTCTTATCAAGATATCAATGGCGCCTCCCAAAGTCGATGCTGCGTACCTCAAGGAAATCGAGAAGGCCCGTCGAGACCTTCGTGCTCTAATCTTCAAGGAGAAATGCGCTCCTATTATGCTTCGTTTAGCGTAAGTTCTTGTTGTGAGTTCTATATTTGTAGTCATTCCGAAATTTGCAGGGGAGTGTAATAATAGAAATTATTTGGCATTTTGTTTTTCTTTTACTGCACAGTTGATTGGGTTTTGTAGTTGATGACTTATCCTCTTTTGTCGAGTTCAGAATCACTATGAAATGTCCATTTAATCATCCAACAATATTTTTGAGTTCAAAATGCTTTTGATTCTTGAGCTTTTTATGTGAGTAACTATTTAGTTTATTCACCTCAACTTTAGTGGTAAAGATTTAGATTTTTGTAATCTTAAGTTTGTAACACTTTTTAACTTTAATAATTAACCATCTAAATCTTGTGCTTTTCAATTTGACATGATTTAGTACTTGACATGCAAAATATTATTAGATTTGATAAAATATTTTACACATGTAGATTGATAAATTGATAAAGGATCAGTTTTGTTTATAAACTATAAAAACTAAATCGTTAGATAATAAAAAAATGACACTTAATTTTGATAAGGTATACATATGATCTAAATTGTTACAAATTTGAAATTATAGTGACTAAATTGTTAAATGCAAAAGTTTAAGAAGTAAATATTATTACAAAATTTGAAAGTATAGGGATGAAATACTTGCAAATTAAAGTTAAGAGACTAAACTATCACTTGTTAAAAGTTTGGGAACAAAAGTGTTTTAACCTAAATTTAATATTTGATTTAATGCGAATTTTCCACTATCATTAAAATTAGTTTTGGATGAATAAAAGTATGCCTTCAGTGATATCATTAAAATCACTCTCAAACATATACTTATATTCATTGCTAGAACTCATTTGTTGAAGAGGGATTTTTGTTGGGTAGGTGGCATGATGCTGGTACTTACGATGCTAAAACGAAAACCGGAGGTCCAGATGGCTCCATCAGGTTCATGGATGAATTGAACCATACTGCAAACAAGGGACTGAAAATCGCAGTTGATTTCTGTGGTGAGCTTTTTTCACCTCTCTTTATTGTAAGTCTATATATAGAGTTGAGTTATTGTCCTTCAAATATTAGTTTCAATGTAATGACAAAATTAATTAATCTCTGTCCCAACTGATTTGATTGTCTGGGGATTTGATTTTATTTGCTTTGGCAGACATTTTTACTCATTCTTCCTTGTGTTGTCACTAAACAGAAACTGTGAAGGCCAGACATCCAAAAATCACATATGCAGATCTGTACCAGGTGGTTTCCTTTCATTGAAGTCGTCCTTTTTGGACTATTTCTATCCTCCAGTTCTCCGTGACATTCATCGACATAATTTTCTTTTTCTAATTGATGCTATTCTGCTGTGTGTTGGAACTTATATGTTTTGGAAATGGGTGGCAGTTTCTTCTTTTCAAATCACCATCGAACCCAAAAGCTTAAAGCTAACGGTTACTTTGACACTCCTCATTTGTTGGCTTGACTTGAAAATATTTAGAAGACCCAACAAATAGAAATCAACATTAATTAGGAAACAAGTGATATTACATGGGTTTGAATACAAAACTTCCCACTCTAATACCATGTTGAATCACCACTGAACTCAAAAGCTTAAGTTGATGGGTTATAGTAAATTTAATTATATCAAATACTTCAACACTTGTTCACCTGTTGTTGCTGCTCGTCGCTCCAAACAATTAGGAAATAAGAATTTTTCGAAATTAAAAGAACATAATGATGTAAAGTTCCAGGCTTTCAGCTGCCAAGATTTGGCTCATTCTCCTCTAATTGTAAGTTTTCAGCTTGCTGGAGTTGTTGCTGTGGAGATCACTGGCGGGCCAACCATTGACTTTGTCCCCGGAAGAAAGGTATCTGATGCACAAAAAATTTGATTGACGTTGACAATTGAGATTGCCGTTGAATAACTTCATTCTTCTTTTATATCAATGGATTAGGACTCGGATGTAGTTCCAGAAGAAGGCCGCCTTCCAGATGGCCACCAAGGTGACTTTTTGCTAAGGCATATATAGATATATTTAAGATATAAATAACTTCGTTGGTAATCTAATGATGGTTCAAATTAATTATTCAACTTTTAAAATATCTAGTTGAGTTTTTAAATATAAAATATAACAATGAATGTTTATCTTAGTTCCTCAACTTTGTAAAACAACTATTTTGGGCCTAGCAAAATTTTCCATCTAATATTCACTCATCCAACCTCTGTGGCTTTTAATAATCGCTCACTTCAGCAGATTCAGCATATCAAAGTTACCTTATCTATGAACAAATGTTTTTTTTTTCTCCCTATAATTAAATTAGTCATTTTGAAAAAATTAATGACAGAAATGAGATATAAACCTTTAATAATGGTAAGTGTTTCCTCAAAATAATAATAATCATAATAATAATAATAATGGTAAGTGTTCAAACTTCACGTGTGTTGGATCTTGTGCTAATTTTTAAGTCCACAAATGAAAAGGCCACAGGTTTAAGCTTTAAGCTTTTGGAGTGTCTAGAACTTTTTGTTCAAAGTTATAGCAGAAACCATGATTGAGTGATCATTACATGAAACTTCACTGCAGGTGCTTCCCATTTAAGAGATGTCTTTTACAGGATGGGACTAACTGACAAGGATATTGTGGCATTATCTGGAGGACACACATTGGTACTTTCTCTTGTTCCTTTCAACTATGAAGAAATTGGATCTTCACCCTTGGCTTTATATTTCCCTTTTCATTAATCATAGTTCTGGTTGCTAATTCTTCAGGGAAGAGCTCACAAGGATAGATCAGATTTTGAAGGCCCATGGACAAAGGACCCTCTGAAGTTTGATAACTCCTATTTCGTGTGAGAATAAGAAAATATATATATATATATATATATCCTCACTTCATGCATTCAATTCCCCCTTGTTTGTAGATAAAACAAGTTCTCATGCAAATGTAATTTTGATCAGGGAATTGCTGAAAAATGACTCTCGATCTAAGGAGAAACTATTGAAGCTTCCTACAGACAAGGCTTTGGTCGAGGATCCTCGGTTTTTCCAATATGTGAAGGCATATGCAAATGTGAGCTTCAACTGCTGTGCTTTTATCATGTTTGAGAGTGATTTTTAGAGTGATTTTATCAGGTTAAAAAAAGAAACTCACATTTAAAAGTGTAAAACCAAACATTAAATTGATTTTAAATCATTACATACACATTTTCAACCAAAGTGATTTTAATAATTTTAATTTCACTATAGAACTCATCTTTTAACTCGAAGGATTTTATGTATTTCTTTCCAATAGGATGAAGTCAAGTTTTTCGAGGATTATGCAGCATCTCACAAGAAACTGTCTGAGCTTGGCTTCACTACACCTTCCACGGTTCTCAAGAGCAGAGCCTCCTCATGGGCAAATAAAATTACTGTAGCTGCAATCGTAGCAGTTGTGGCGATACTGAGTTACAAAAGAGCAATGTCGCCTGAGGGCTTTCTTCCAAACCTCTTCTGATTATTCTAAAGAAAGATATTCTTACAACTATATATATATATGCATATATGTATGTTCATGGATAATTCAATGTTCCCATTTGTACATTTGTCTCTCGTTTTAAAATGGTCTGGGAATGAAAAAGAGAGCTTTAAAAGCTTTTTCCAGTTCTTATATAAGTGGCAACAATTGGCAAGAGGAAAAAAAAAATATGCATCCTACACGTTTGTTTTTTTTTTTTTACAATTTTTTAAAAATATTTGCCAAATGGCAACCCTAGGTAGCATTTCAGTTTTTTTTTTTCTAAAAAAATAAAAAATGAAATAGACTGTTTAGAATGTTCATGGATTACGATATCCATGTCGAGTTTGATTCTTACACTTCTTGGATAAATTCTCTCGTTTGTGCGCCGTAAAAGAACTAGCAGATGGATGCCCAAATAATTAAAAAAAACGATGAACAAACTAACTATATAGCATATTTTGTGCTATTTCATTAATAAAGATTTTATAAATTAAGCTCACCTGTTTTTTCTATCTATAGTTTTCCTTTATACTTTACTTCTTTAAAGAGGTGAAAAAGTGTAGTTAATAAAATTGCAAAATTGTGAGGCAACCGAACACAATTTTCAAAAACAGGAAAGGAAAACATGTCATCCCCTCCATCACAATCAGTGTTCAAGTGCAAAGAGCCTGGAAATTCTTAATACTGACAGGACAAAAAATAAAATACACAGAAGGTCAAGCAAACTAGAACAAATTTTATTAATACCATCATCATATGCCCCATATATCACAGGCATAAATAGAGAACAACAAATAAGCTTATGAAGAGTGGTTACCAAAGTAAGCAAGGGAGAACAAGTTCATCTCCTCTGCCCTAATTACTAAAAAATTAGGAATAATTCAATTAGAAAGGTAAAAAAATACTTATTGTTAAATTAGAATAGTTAGGCTCTGGGACTCAAGGAAAGTGTAATGTCTTCAAAAACCTTGAGCCTCTTCTCAATTTTCCTCTGAATTACGCCGCCGCCCCCACCGCCACCGCCAGCATTGCTTGTTGTTTTCTTCACTGCTTCATCATCTGTTGATCCCAGAACAGCAGCAAGAATAGCCTCTTCAAAGTCATTGTCATCAGGCAAAATTTCTGCCCATTTGTCTGTCTCCTCAGAGGCAGGAGATGGCTTCCTTGTCTTAGTTTCTGGCCTTCCTAATTCAACTAAAAATGGCCTTTTTGTTTCCACCAAATCATTCACTCTCATTGAGTTGGCTGCATTTCCAGACCTTGTTCTCTTCAAGCCTTCAGGAAATTGGTTTCCTAAGGGGCCTTTAGTAATGGGTTCATTAACAAATTTTGATGAAAAAAATGGTTGTGCAGCAACATTCAATGAGTTCCCTAAAGGAACTTGAACTTGTTTGATAAACTTTTGTTGTTGAGGAGGAGGAACCATTTGGTTTGCTAACAAGTTCATATCAATATTCTCATCACCAAAATCATCTTGAATTGTCCTAACAGGATTTGTGACAGGCAATGTTGGTAAGGTTGTTGTGTGATCCTTGCAAGGCTGAGGTTGCCAAATCGAAGAAGAACCGAGAAAGGCATCGAACAACCGTCTTTGTTCGAGCCTGTCGCCTCCCCTATTCATCATTTCCGACTCAAGATCTTTGAGCATTTGTTGTGCCCTTTCATAAGCTTTGAGGTGAGAATCTGTGCCTCTTGGCCCATCTACAACTGCTGGTTTAACTCTTCTTAGATTTTCTTTAGCCTCTGAAATTCTCCCTTGTTTCATCAAACAGATTCCAAGGTTACACATTTTGTTATTATCTGGTGCAATTGTAAGTGCTTTTCTATAGGCATCTTCTGCTTCAACATAGTTGTTTTGCTGCATCAGCGCCCATCCCAAATTCCCCTAAAGATCAAATCAAACACTTCAAAATCTAAGTTCAAAGTTCTCAGAGACCCAATTGTTAATTTTACAAGATGCCATTGTCTTACCAGTAATCTAGTTGCTTCTTGCTCAACAGAAACTTGGAACTTCTTCCCTTGAGATCGAGCGGTTTTAGTCCGCTTACCGTTAAACGCTAAACCTTGTTGAATCAAGAACAGTTTATGCTTCAAAAGAGCTATCTGGTCGTCTAATCTTCCACATCTCTGTGATTTCAAATTTGAAGTTATCAGTTTCGGTTATAATTTAGAACAAATCCAGTAAAGAAAAGAAAGAACAAATTTTACAGACCTTGTATAAATCGAGAAGAATATTATCCAGAGACTCCTGAGCCTGATCAGAACATCGATTTCGCAACGATTTGATCGCTTCAATCGCTTCTTCGGCTCGATTCTGTTGTTTCATCACAATGGCCATATCTTTCAAGGCACTATCAACTCTATCCCCTGCATTAATCGCAGCCCAAAAGAGAGGAATCGCCTTATCCGGATCCTTCGCAACTAACTGAGCACAAGGAACAAGAAATCAATTTTCGAAATTCGAAAACATTGAACTGAAATTGAGAAGGAAACAAATTGAGAAACCCTAGAAATCTTGCCTGAACATTTTTTGCCCTAACGTACGGAGTATCACCAACTGGAACCTTGTGAGTGACATGGTAGGGATCGGGACGGAGCCTGGAGACGGCGGCGAGAGGCTTGGCCGGAGAAGAAGGGGCGGATTTGGAAGGCCTGAAGCCCGGAGGAGCGTTCCACATGTCCTGTAGCATTGTGAAATTGAGAATGGAAGAAGAAGAAGAAGAAAAATGAATGAAAATGTGGAACGAAGGGGCTTTCGCAGAGTGAGAGATGTAGGGGAAATGGAAGGGGGGATAATATGAGGGGATTTTTGAATTTGTGACCGTTGGGAGAGTTTACCGTTCCACACAACTAGCCGTTGCAGGTTCCACGTTCGAAACTGGTACATTGTATAATTATATTATTATTATATTTTATTATAATTATTGGTGAAAAAATAAAAAATAAAACAATCTAATGTTTTTTTGCTGTTCTACAAAAGGGGGAATATCGCTGACCTCAAAGAAGAATTCTTGAACCGGAGATTTCAATTATTTTATTTATTTATTTCGGTTTCTTTTAAGGGCTATTTGGTTTTAGATTTTATAGATATTTGGAAATAAAAAATACGTAAAAATAGGATGTGTGGAAATAAATTGTTAGATAATCGAAGATAACTATGTTTAATTGTGTATAATAATGAGAATATAATGTCTGTGACTGTATTATACTTTTTAATGCAATTATAAAATATAAAATTAATCAAAATTAATTTTGATAATTAATTTTTGTTTGTTAATTTATTTTTATTACATTGAGCTATTAATCAATTTTAAGTTATTAAACTTTAATTAAATTTATCCACTCATCCTCCCGTTTAATATATTTATTATCAATTAATTTTTTATATTGAAAATTTATATTATCAATTTTTTATTAAAAATATTGGCAATTAATTTAAATATCTATTTTCTTTTTTTTTTCCTGTAAATTTGTTAATTCAAGAGTTAATTAACTAATTGTTTAATGTCAATCATAAGCATTTTATATTTATAAAAGAAGTTGATATAAACTAATTGATTTTAAATCATCAAACAATGTGTTTAATTGTTAAAAGATAATTATAATTATAGATTAAAATTAGAAGTACAAGTGTACAATATTGTTGAATTGAAAAAAAACAACTTATTTTTATTATTAATTAATTAATTAATATTTTTAAAGACTAATTAATAATTTTAATAAATAATTTAAATGTTAATATATATTACCAATGAAAAGAGATTCAAGCCAATATAATTATGTTTATTCACATATTTTTCAAAAGATTATAGGCCAACATAATTATGTTTATTCACATATTTTTCAAAAGATTATAGGCTTTCATATTAATTCATAATGATAGAATAAATTATTATATACGCATTATTATAATAAAATTAATTGTATATATTAATTATAAATTTAATTTAAACATATTTATAAAAAATTAAATAAATTAACCGATATAAAGAAAGAAGAAAAACAAATAAAATGAAAAGATAAAAAATAAGAGAGAGAAAACTCATTAGAAATGGAGAAAACCCATATATTCGGGTGGTTATGAAAAACTTCCATAAATGAGAATATAAAATACCTCGAAATAAGATATTCTCATTCCCAAGATTGAAACTTGTACTGGTGAAATATCATTTCACATTCCCACCTCTTATTCCCATGAACCAAACAGGTCACTAAAATAATCATCAGACCTTGTCTCTCTCTCTTTTTCTTTCTTTTTTGTTTAAAAAGTAAAATTGTTTATTCTCATAAAAATTTTGCATCCCTATTTTGTCAAGATTTTTTAAAAGGTCAATTTATTACCAACTATTAGATAATCTAAGATTTGAAATATATTGATGAAAATTTCATGAAACTTTATAGAAATGGATGAAATGTTGATCAAATTTTTATTTTGGCTTAATTAGATAATAATTGACTATTTTTAATCATCATTTCATAAAATGAGACAACATTTAAAAGTATATTGCAAATGCCTATATAAAATGTCGATGCAAGAGGAAAAATGTAAGAAAAAAGGGAAAATAATTATAAAATAATATAAAGTTCAGGAATGATGTGGAAATAAAAGTTTTGGATGATAAAACAAACAAAACCCACATTCAATTTAATTTTGATGTGAAATGATGCGAAAATTTAATGAAAAAATTTGATGAGGTTAAAAATATATAAACATTCTTTTTTGTGGGTTTTTTTTTTTCAAGTTGGAAATGAAAGTATTGGATTGAAATAAGGTTGGAGATTAAGAAAAGTTGAAAATTAAAAAAAATAGCTAACTAAAAAAGTTTCATTTTTCGTTGGAAATGACATTGATAATACATTGACATGTGAAACTATACAATTGTGTATGATCAAGACCATAAAACTGAAAAAACTTGAATTGAGCTAACATAACTAATTCATAAAAATAAAATTAAAAATTAAAAAAGTCTCAAAACTTTGATTTCTCTATTGAAATTTTCCACGTAGTTCTATCTAAAAAATAATTGACATTCAGAAGAGTTGATCATCTATACTTCGAACCTTTGATAGAACACATTGTGAGTTCCTTTGATTTTTTCGATATGAGATCTTCAACAACATGAATTGCAATAGATTTAGTCATAGATGATTTAAGAATCTTGATACCGATTTTCAGGAAATGTTATTTTCTTTTAGTATGTGAAATTTTAGTGCCAATTACTCTTGACTTTCGAACTAGCTCACTTTGGCAAAAATGTTAATATTATTGTGTAAAATAATTGCCATCCAAATGTTAAATCATTTTGTAATATATTCACACAAATTGATGTTTCTTTAAGCACAATAAAAGATGGAAAATTTGAACTACAAACTTTTTAATTGTTCATTTGAGCTTGATGTTACTCCACGTCATAAATTATTATAATGAATGTTTTAACTCATGAAATTCAAACTACATTGTTTTAAACCGAAAGAGATTCACTTTATTTAAAAAGATAAACTTTCTTTGATGTTTTCCCGAATTAAGTGGAATAGAAAAAGAAGAATGAGGTAGGATGGACTTTCAGGTGGATAGTTATTTTTATAAAATATGTATTTATGTATTTGTAAAAGTATAAGAATCTAATCAAGGTGAACTTAACTCAATTGACATATACAATGGGTTATCGACCAAGAGATTTGATTCAAATCCCTTACTAAAAAAATATAAGAATTTAAACCTCCGATCGCTAAAATTTTGAGGTTGATTGTGCAGTTTTTATGTTCATATTCTCTATCTTCATTTTAGCAAGTTCTATTATAAATTATATAAAATATGAAATTAGTATTTAAAGAAAATATCAATTTATACCCCTTAAACTTTAAGGATTGTATCAATTTGAATCTTAAACTAAAAATTGCATTTATTTAAACTTTAAACTTTTGTAAATTATCAATTTACACCCTTTATTACATTTCATTTGAAAACATCTATATTCATAGATGAATCAATTTAGACTCTTAATCAAAATTTCCTTTGAGAATTGTCCATGTATTTACTCTAATCCTCCATTTTGTATAACAACATTTGAAGAAATCTACATATGTTTGAGAATTAATGCATTGATGATTTTCAAACTTCAACGGTAATCATAATGATACTTAAATTGATTGACTTATGAAAATTTTGGAATTATGTTGACTCAAATTATACATTTCACACAATATTGGTCAAACAAAATCTTGAAGAGAGGGTAAGTAGACACAATTATGAAAGTTTAGGATTTAAATTAATATAATCATTAGTTAAAGACTTTAATTGATACAACCCAAAAATTAAGGGTATAAATATTTATAGTTTTATGCACTTTCTCACTATTGAAAATACTTTAGATACTTTCATGTGATTTTTTTAATCATTATACTATGGTCTTTCTATCCTCAAACCCCTTAAGACCAGAAAATTCCATTTAGGCTCAAGAAAAAAAAACATTTAAATTCGATGAAGCTAGAAGTGTTAATTAGAATTACCGATAATTTCATATAATCAAATTTACTTGTGTGATATTTAACAGCCTCCAATTTTACTCTGTTTCGGCCTCCAAGGAAAACTTGGAGAAGTCCATTGTTCAGAATGATGGAAAAAAAAATCGTGCACCAGATGGTTTTGGAAACGAAGCTCATTTCGTACCCCAAACGACTTTTGGGACCGGTCGTGCTGCCCTTGGACCCAATTTCCTACTACCCATAACCAGCATAATATAGATATACCTATGTACTCACATACGACATACAAAACTTGCAAAGAAATACATGTAAATAGTGAAAGTTTCCATCTCTTGGTAAACAGCAAACAGATGAGATAACTTCAAATAATGAGAAGGAAATTTGAGTTAAAGAAGAGAAAAGGTTAGACAAGGCAGGCAAGTCCCATATGCAGTGAAGCCCTTCATTCTCCAATTGGGAGGCAAATTACAGCGCTCTAAAGCTGTCTACTTTATCAAGTCTAGCTGTACCTGAGCTTGACGATTCGCCCATGGCATCGGGAGAAGCTGCTCGTTGGGATGACTCCCTCTTCAAAGAAGTTGGTATTCCAGAAATCTCCTGAACATACAAAGAAATAACAACCATGTTCTTTTATGTTTGGATCTGTTAACAGTTGCAAAAGGGACCGACTCCCATGAATCTACATAGGTGGTGTTGGATTGGATATATATTATCAAGAGAAAAAAAAAATGTTCAAGTGCAAAGGAATCACGGGATAACAAAGTGATCGAGTGTGCAACTTTTGATAAAAATGGATGTTATTCTCAATTCCATACAAACATTGTTAAATTACCGATTGACCCAAAAGTTTAAGTTGATGAGTTATATAGTAAGTTTAATTATATCAACACTTTAACACTCTCCTCACTTGTTGGCTTGAAAATTTATAGAACCCAACATGTGGAAACTAATATCAATTAGGGAGAACGACATTTCAGGAGTTTGAACTACTCCGCTATCATATTAAATTACTGATTGACGCTAATGGGTGAAGGTACATTCAATTGGTAATTTAACAAACACAATTGGGAATAAACTCATATACTATTAGATAAACTCAAGCAAAAGAAAATGACTTCTACAATTATAGATGAGAAATATAAGGAAAGAAAATTTACCTTCATCAAGTGAAATCTCAAGTCACAAGGTCTTACTTGATTACCAATACATGCCATCACAAATTTTGAATATTGAAACATTACATCAGCAGCAGCTTGCTTCTTCTCTTCGGTCTGAAAATTTGTTAAGTTGATAATCAGAATGCATAACAAAAGGTAGGAAACATAGATGGCAAGGAAACATATCTAAAACTCATGATGGCACATGAACACTTCAGTTAGGACTGGAAACAATCTTTAGACATAATAACATTAGGGACCTAATGCCTGTAAAGTGAATCCTGGACTTCTCTTATGGTTGAAAGGTTGATGCTGATAGGTCCAAAAACAAGTGATAGGTTTATCTAGCCTTCGATGCAGGACATACTGCAACCTACAAAACTTAAATCCTACCAAGCCGTCTGTGCATCAACAGAATTTCAAGGAATTCTGGAGGCCAAAAAAGGATTGGTGAAACTAAATGCAGTTGTGGAAACTAGAAAGCATAACAAATACAGGCAGAATCAAAGTAGCAAAACCAGAAACTACAAGTACACAAATAAGGTATCTAGGGAGAACCAGTAGTAAAATCAGGAACTACAAGTACACAAACAAGACATCCACGTGGAATGAAAACTAGTAAATGTAATTTACATAAATGAGGAATCAGAAAAAAACTTTTAAAAGTGTAGGCTGCGTTTCATAACCATTTGGTTTTTGGTTTTTTTTGTTTTTGAAAACTAAGCCTATAGACACTACTTTCACCACCAAATTTCTTCTATAGTTATATATTTTTTACCACTAGTTTAAAAAACCAAGTCAAATTTTGAAAACTAAAAAAGAGAGCTTGTAACAACTTGTTTTTGTTTTTAGAATTTGGCTAAGAATTTAACCATTATACTTAATAAGATGCAAATCATCGTAAGAATGAAATGGTTACCAACGGATTGTAATAAACTCAAAAGGGAAATAACATCCTATTTCCTAACCCAATTTAATATCAGTACATGAACTGGATATGGTTTCTCATGATCGCCATTCCAAAGATACGAAAACTTTTATAGAAAAATAGACATTCACAATTTCTTTAGCAAGGACATGACTATTTCATTCTGAATATTGAAAAGGGAAATAAAGAATATCGACTGTTACAATACAAGTCAACTCCTCAGCAAAACTGAAAAAGGTTCAACATATAAATCTAATCTACCAGCTCAGGCTTTAAGATTTAATCCAAATCCACCAAATTCTAGGTAGCATAAATTCCAACAGTCATTGATTGTTGCAGAACAAAATTGATATATCTAATCTAACCATGAAGCCATCCTTAAGATAACAACAACTGCGAAATCGAATAGGAGAGGGAGAGGGATGACTTGAGCACCTTGATTTTTAGCGCAAGATCGCGTAACTGATAGCTACAAGTGCGAGGGAAGGGAGTCGATATATATGAACACGATGAAGAGGTAAAGACGTTGAAATTCGAGGCTTATAAGAGAGAAAATCGCGTACCTCATAGTCGTCTTTCATGGCTGAGCTCCGTCGCTGGTAACAAAAGAAGAAGGATGATGTCTTCTTCCATTGATGTAGGTGGAGGCGAAGATTATATTTAATAACGCGTTTGGAAACTGGACTTCGATTCTCGACTTCGGGGGTTCTATTTTTTGGGGTTATTTTATTTTATTTTTAGGATTTAAACTAAAGTAATTTTTTTAAAAAATAAAATTAGAATTCAAAAAATCATTTTTCAAAGAGAATTGTATAAAAAAAAAGTACTTTTTTTTTCAAAACAACGTACTATAGAGGTGAGGGATCAATGGTAAAAAAACATTTCTATATTATATTTAGGGTTATTTTTATTGAAAATAAAAAAAAAAATCAATTTATTTATAAAAATAGCGAAATTTGATTATCAGTGTTAGTGATAGAAGTCGTGCGTCCATCACTAATAGATAATGGCGCGTCCATCACTAATAGATAATGACATTATGCTACAATTGAAAATATTTTCAACAGTTTTACCATTTAAAACAATTACCTTTATATTTTTATAGAATAATTATTGGATAAAAATATTCATGGAGAAATAACCTCCCCTTTGAGTTCTATTGTTTCAAATCATATTTTAGTAACACCATCACTTTGTTTATTTGTGTTATTTTTATTTAAATAAGTACATGTTTCTAATATTGCTTCTCCTTTTATTAGAAAAAAGGCTGTAAAGCTCGAAATCATAGAAATTATTAAATTAATCAATTGATCTATACATATATCATTTTGTTTCAATACATGAGTTAATCAGTTGATCTGTATTTATGTCATTTTGCATAGACAACTTGATGTTTACTAGATTAGACATTGATTGTAAGAATTAGAAGTGTGGTTTTGAAAATAGAAGATAGAAAATAAGTTAAAAGTAAGCACCAAAATTAAAGTCTCAAAATTTAGGAATGAAGATTGAAGATTTAATGTTGGCCAAAGCATATTAAAACCTTGTGACTGCCTCTTAGCCATCCAACACTCATCTGCCTTATATCAATTTGGCACCACTCTAATTTCTAAATGCATCATGACTAGTTCATCACTTAGAACATATTTAAATTGACTTTTTAAATGCTTTAAAATGTGTTTGGTCAACCTAAACAAAACATAAGTCATTTTACCAATCCACTAGTAAGAAAATGACAATGCAAGAAAAAAATTCAAGTACTACAGAAGTACTATACTCTCTTTGTTCACACTACAAATGTCTTCATAAGTATTAATAGACCCAATATTAATGTCAAAAGGTTTCACTCTATCTTTAAAAAACACAATATAGAACACAATAAATAGAGAGATTCGTAGTACTAGAAATTTACCCCGGCAGCCATGTTCATCAATATTTCCTATTCAAACTCATAGAATTCAAATTTATACAAACTACATTCTAACATGATGTAACAGTAACCCAACTACTCAGCATAGGTTGTTTTGGCTCACCTAGGCTCAAACAAGAGCATGTTTACGAACTATGCATGATGCATCACATTCATGGACACAATAATCTCAACAACAATACACAAATCACATCATTTTGCCATCCCATTGAAAGAGGCTGGAAGGATAATCAGGCATTTTTCAGAGGCTACAAGACAACTATGGCCACCTCGTGTCAATGATACACAAAATGGTATAAGTTTGGAAGTTCAGAATAAGATTTTAACGGTCCATTCACTACACCAGAAAACTAAAAGATTAAAAAATGCCTCAAGAAATGTAAGAAATGGGATCATGTTTCCTTGGGAGGAGCCTTTTTTGCAGCCTCAGCAGCTGCTTTTTCTGCTTCTATTTCTGCAACGAGAGCGTCAATTTCAGCTTCTTCCAATTGTCGCAGTCCATGCTCCTCTGTCATCACTGCGACCTCTATGTTCTTTCCACCACTCTCAACAACCTGGATTTAAAAGAAAAAGAATTCATAGTTTTTCTAAAAGAATTCATAGTTTTTCTAACGACTTGGCTTTATGGCATTGTTAATCTTTTTTAGACCCTCTCGTTCATCATCAAACGTCCACAAGGAAAATTATATGCCTATCTACATGAATGGTTCCTTACAGCAGCCCTTGTGCCGGAGAATGAGGAAGCAAGGGAGAGCTATTTAGACATCTAAAGATACCAAACCTAGAAAACCCCATTAGACCAAGAGCTATTTACGTAAGGGTCATAAGAAATTCAATATAATCTGTGTCAGGTATCTTTAGATCTCAATTCAATTTATACAACAAAAGTAGTTATGTGATTTTCTATTCTTCACAGCTGTGTACTGATTTGCATTGTGGTATATTAATATCTCATAGTTTTAGATGATTCTGTAGTCATCAACATCAACCATGAAAGATTTATATGAGATTACCACCTTCAATAAAATAGTTTGGGCAAGTCTATCGGTACTGTAAAATAAAATGACTTAGGAAGTTGGACTTTGGAAAACAGCAGAAAGAATGGAAGATGGAGAATGTTCTAACTTCTTAAACCAGGAAATTTTGATGTAATCAAAGGCAGGACCAACAGATTTTGGCTACTGGAGAGCTAGGTTCCTTCTCTGTTAAGTTCTTGTATAATAATAACACCTTGAAGGGTTATCCTTCAACGGTCTCAGTAGTTCTCATTCAATAATAATAGCACTTTGGAAAGTTATTTGAACACACAATTGGACAAGTTTTTTTTAATAGTTCCATTCTACCTTAGAAAATGAAAATTGTTTCTGAAGATTTATGCCCATGTATGTTTAAACACTTCTGCTAAAATTCAGCTTAGAAATTCTTTCATTTATATCTGCCCTGATTTGGTGTATTCTATGTAAAATTGCTATAATTGCAAATAGTCTTTTTCTGAACTTCCTCCACTCATTTGGTGGAAGCAGCTGGAATTTTTTTTAGACGTTCTTGTGAAATCACCACTTGAAAAGGACTTGAAAGGGAGCAAAGGGGCAAAGGAACTCTGATGAATACAGTTATAGCTTTGTAAGGAACCGTGACTGAGAGGAATAAGTTCTAATGTGGAAAAGGATTAGCCCGAGATTTGGAACCTGATAGTCGTCTTGTCTTCTCATGGAGTTTTCAATTTACCATTTTTATTTCTAATCTCATCATTATAGTAATGATATCTTCAGTAATATTTAGCCATAAGTACCATGCATCCAAGAGCTACTTGAGATGGTTATGTTTATCTCTATTCCTTACCAAATAACTTCAGGAAGGCAACCATAGGAAAATGTGTGAATATAAAGCTGACTCGCTTCCTAAATGAATGTATAGAACTCAAGGATATAAGTGAAAAAGCTACAGAACATATCTAGTTCAAGTAAGATCTTAAGCTTCCTAACTCACTCTAGAAACACAACTTCAACAATCAAAACTAGCCATAATGAGCAGCTCAAAATGATTCTGGTAAGGTGAAGGAATTAACTGACTCTAGCATGACATCTATCAGCTATAGTCAAAAGAACTTAATGAGAGGCAAATTAAGAAGTGAATTACTGCAAGATACCCATGAACTAATGTAAGGCAGTATAAATGATATATGCAACTCTAAAGCCCCACCACAAAATTGTGAGGAAAGAAAATGTGAAATTTGAATTCTTCCTTATAAAAGGAAAGCTTTTTATCCCTCTAGGGACATCTGATAAAATTGGAATGATACAAAGAAGATTAGCATGGTCCCTGCAAAAGGATAACACGCACAAATCGAGAAATGGTCCAAAAAAAGGATAGCTTTCCGAAGCAACTGTGCCAACATATATGAGATAGACCTAATGAAAAATATTAATGAACTCACCTCAAGCAATGCACGAATAGCAAGCTTCACAGTTTCCTGACCAGCAGTTTCCTTATAATTTTTCTCTAAGAATTCCCTTATTGAATTGGAGTTTCTACCAGTTGCATTTGCTTTCCAAGCTGAAAATGTCCCAGAAGGATCTGTCTGGTACAGTGAGGGAGCGCCAGTATATGGATCAAAACCTATAATCAAGGTTGAGAGGCCAAATGGTCGCACCCCACCACTTTGGGTATACTTCTGTTGAAGACCTGCAATGTAACGAGTAATATACTCAACGGTTACTGGATCCTCAACTGTAAGCCGATGGCTTTGACATTCAATCCGAGCTCTATTAATCAAGACACGTGCATCAGCCTTGAGCCCAGCGCAAGCTAGTGCAATATGGTTATCAAGATTCACGATCTTCCTCACAGATCTGTAAACAAAAGGAGAATATCAGTAATGGATATTTCACCGAATAGAAGATTATGAAATATTCACCATCATGTACAAATTATGGTAAAAGCATGAGTGTGTGTTCTGCCAAGACGACCATTCATGATACCACCATTATTGATACAAATTGAACAAACCAGTAATGTTGATGCAAATGGACATGGTGTTGAAATGACATCACCAGATTGGACATAGTTTTTCCTATCTAAATGAAGGCTGGTTTCCTTCCTTCATTATTAAATTTCAAAACGCCGCCAAGTAGACATTAATTGGATAATTCAACATATTTTTTGTTAACATACTACCGCCAGGGGGAAAAAAAAAGAAAGAAACCCAGAAGCTGTGTTAGTTCTTCCACAGAACAAAATCGCATGAAATTAGCGGATGACACGAACTACTATCCCCCAGTTATAACAATTGGAGTATAGAAAGAACAACAAAATCAAAATCATTTAGCGCCAAACTACAATTAACGCGTTCCTTACTCGGAAAACCATCAGCCATTTTGGCAAGAAATACCAAATCCAGTTTCTCTAGTGAAACATGGCCGATCAGTTAAATTTTGTATGACACAAGAAGGTGTCGAATCACAAATCCGCCGAAATGATTAAAAAAAAATTGGAATACTGGACCATACAGAAGCACAAATGATCTCAGTAAATCTCAGACCTTCACACTCCATTTCGGCATTTAAGATAGATCCATTCACAGGCAGAAACAGAGAACGAAATGGAAGTACCTGGAGTCTTGGAGCTTAGGGGCAGCTTTCTTCTCAACACCGAGGACGATAGTATCGGTACCACGAACACCGACGGCGGCGTTACCCTTCCGCACAGCTTCGAGAGCGTATTCGACTTGAAACAAATGGCCGTCAGGGGAGAAGACGGTGATTGCCCTATCGTATCTTGCCATTGTTGTCTTGCTTCAGCTCCTTCTTTCTCCCTCGTACTGGGCTCTGCTTGCAGCGGAAATTATAGAGATGGAGAGAAATCCCAACTTGAGCAACAAGGTACCACCACTCGGTCTATTTCTTTGTGACTTCTTTTCCCTCTTTCCTTTTTATTTCTTTTTACATTAACCACTATTTTCTTAAGCGCAAAAAAACCACTTCTCTAACTCATGATTTCAAAAGAAACAATTTTATTTATTTTTTTAGAAAAAAGATTATTATTTTTAGTTGGACAATTGTGATTGGAGAATTAAATCGTTGTCTCAAATAGTAATTGATATCTTGTCGATTGAACTTATAGTATTAAATTTCTTTTGACATGTTGATATTTCTACATTTTCATGAATTCAACATTGATATGATGAGTGAATCAATATTTTTACTATATTATAGAAAAATCTATGTTACATAATAATTAAACAACAAAGTGTTATTAATGTAAATATAATATACATGATAGGTATGTTAATTTGTTTAAAAATTATAAAATGTTTATTTACTAATTGAAATTTATCCTTTTTTTAATTTTTGTTGTATAGTTTTTCCATAAATATCTATCCATATCGACACTTTATCGATATTTTCATTAACATTTTCGTAAAATTAAGACTTCGATATTTTAATGTTGTTGAGTTGTGCTTGGATTAACAATTTAGGTTATTGATAATGTTTAACATTCTATCACATGCATATATTTTTTGAAATATAAGGTACTTCCCAAAATATGGTTCAACTTTTTTTGGTTCTAATGTGGGTGGGGGATTACATGGGTGGTGGATTCAAACCTCCAACATTAAAATTGATAACAAATATTTTATCTCAATTGAGCTATGGCTGGACTAGTCATTTTTCTTAAACGGTACTAATGTTCAAATTATGTATAAAGTTGATAAAATTAGAAGAGTAAAGATAAGAACTAAGAGCATAATTCAATTAGCATAGTGTTTATCCTATCAACCTTGAAGTCAAAAGTTCACCCCACACCATATATTATAAACAAAATGTAAAAACAAGCTTTTAATTATAGAAACGGGAATTTTAGATTAAAATTATAGGTTAAACACAATTCTTAGTTATATCTTGGAATATTTGCAAAACACATCTAAATGATTATAATTATTATAATAAATATTAAATTCTAGTTCATGCACACCTCGACTAATCTTATAGGATAACCCGCTTGACCCTACAACATTGAGTGTCAACAAAATTCATAGCATATTAAATCTAAAATAGATGATTGTCATCCATTGAACCAAACTGTTGCAATTAAATTTATTTAGAAATTGTTGCAATTACACACTCGTAGAAGAGCTTTGCTGAAACGAATTTGAGGCAATGATCTCAAATTCTCAACTTTATTGCTGATATTTTTGTGTAAATTAAATATAGAGATGAAATTTTTATTCAAAATTTCAATATGAAAGTACGAATCTCCATTGGGCCCAACTCCACAACAAGAGCTGATTGGTCAATAGGGCCACCTCTAACTGGGGTGGCTTCTGTTTTGCCATCTCCCTCAACTTTCCATGCCTTCTTTTTCATCTCTGATTTCAATTGATTTGCTGATAAACTCATCTCCTTCACCTCATTTATCTGGGAAAAAAAAAAAAACAGAAACCCCACCAGCAATAATCCATGGAATAGAAACAAGTTATTTCATTTAGTCTACATACTTGAGTTGGTTCTTGTTCACATACCCTTTTCTTGAGGATCATTCTCTTGAGTTCCACTTTAGCCAATTTTGAGTATTCAGGATCTTCTCCAGCCTGAAGAGATTGTAGTCGAAATAGTTATGATTAGCTTGCAGAATGAAGGTAACTTCTTTCTCTTTTCGAGTTTAAATTCACTTATAAACTAAATGATTTGTACATTTTGACAGAGCCAGATTTCTGGGATGTTTGTTTTACCTCGTATAGATGAGCCAACCGGACTAATACACTTCCATCATTCAACTTCTACAGAAATAAAAGTTAGAGAGAAAACGAGAACGAGAACAAGAGCGAGGGCAAAGTGGATGATGCGCAGATCACCTGAAGGGTAATCAAGGCAACATTGAGAGGCAAGCTGTAAGATGGATCCATTGTTGTTGATTTGGTCACCTTAGATGCAATCCAGGTCTCCCTTTTCTATACAAACAATATATATTACCAAGAGAGGAAATTTGTATGTTATTTACAGTATCATAAGATCATATATCATACCTCATGCGCAAAAGCTAGGAGAAGCGGAGAGTAGATTTCTTGGCCTGTTTTTCGGCGCCAACGAGCTCCAGAACCCAGTTGGTTGATGTTCACATAGTAATTTCCTCTTAACTGATAAAAAGATTGTCAATTAGATATGAGGAAAGCATACAATTCAGGTCTATTGTTTTGTACTTTTATCGATGAAAAACATGAGAAACTTTTTCTATTTCATTTTATTTTTTATTTTTTATTTTTTATTTTTTTTGGGAAAAAAAAAAACAAGATAATTTGAAATTATATGGCACATGTTCTTCATGGTGGTTTAATACACTAGAACGTTCTTCACTATCTGATGATATCCATCACAAAAAGGAAAAGAAGAAAAGGCCTACTTTTTCAGTTCATGTATTACACACAACCCAACTATACATCAATAGTTAAAATCTAATATTCTGGAGAAAGCTAAAATTTTCCTAGCTGAAGAATTCGGAACATATAAGTAATTAATTACGAGGCAAGATGAAGCTGCTTCTGAGAAGAAAATTTCTTAGAATTTCCTTCCTGAGTTATTTACATAGTTCAATCATCGTTTCATACTGAGAAACTTTTTAAATCAAAACATTTCCGTAGTTTGCAAAACAGCATTCCATTTCCAACCTTTGCCATTTCACTGTAGAACAGAAACTGAACTCAAAAGAAAATCGTGTTCCAGTCAAGTTAATACCGTTAATCCTTGACATTTGTTGTCGACGCACACCCTTTCGTCAAGAGGTTCCCCTACTCCTCTACTGTCGTCAAGGATAGTACGCCTTTCGCATTATAAAAATATGAAAGAATTATCAGCTAATTTGATGTCCATGATAAAATGGTATGGTATATTCAAGCATCAGAGAATAAGAATGTTAGAAAGCAAATCAACCTATGAAGCATTAACTCCAGTTGTCCATCTTTAATGCTGGCTGCACCGGTGGCACGATCGACCAAAACAGATAATTCAGTTTTTTTATCTGTAGTGTAAATCCCAAGATTGAGCTGAGAAGAGAATCCCAAATAGCGCAAAGGTCAAGACCCCTATACCATCTACTTGATTAATGAACTTCACAGTCAATCAAGTAATTGAGCATTACCGGATAATAGTTTCCTGCCTGTGGTTCATTGACAGAAAGATTCCAGTCTTGTCTATAGTCTCGAACCTGAAAATTATACTCATTGTAACTACAAAGCAATAAACAATTGAAGGCAAGAGAGAACTAGTGCAGAACAAGAGAGAAGAAAAGGAAAATGTTCTCAAAAGAATAAGAGAGAGAGTGATAATTCAAAAATGTTTGTAAAAGATATTTCAAATTGAACTTTGAACATTTTGTATGCTATTACCCGCTTTAAAAAGTCTCTCCCATTCGAATCAGTGTAGAACGCCTTATCCGTAACCATATTCGTTGTCAATCTTGTGATGACCTCCTTTCCCACACTATCATCCACTGGAATTGGACCAACCTTAAGAGTAGAAAATCACCCGAACCATTCAATAGACGCTTAAGACATCAATAAATTTTGGACTTTTACAAATAGGAAGATGAAATGTCGAGCAATTTGAGAAAAAAGTTCCAACATACTCACGGTGAATTCAAATTCAGCATGCTCTCTGTCTTTGAAAAGTCTAACGACCTAATGGACAAGCATATACTCAAAGATTAAGCCATTAACAGATATGAACCCAAATGGACAGATCCTTTTTAAATTTCATTCCATTTTTAGTAAGCAACCTGGTAGACCCACGGACTGAATTGTTGGCGGACCTCTTCAACTAGCGGTCCACGAATGATTTCCACAGGAACCTGTTTTGTTCAATATGAAAAATGAGGAAAAAGAGGAGGTTTGGAACATAATAAATACATGAAAATTAACAACTTGATGCACATTACACATAAGAAGTAACAAAGGGAAACATAAGACTTACTGATCTGGAAAGGATATTTGGTTCCCCTTGTGGCACAAAAATATATGCACCAGAATTCTACGTGAAGAAATTGTGGAAAAGACATATTAGTAGATGCCAAATTTAAATTTCATGAAATGTATTTGTCTAAAGAGCTAGAGAAACCTGTTCATCACTATAGAAACCTGAAGATGAAGCATACCAAAGATAGCTTTGTTGTATTGGTACATCAACCTGGCATATGGAGATAACAAGTTAACAAGTATAGAATTATTCCATTTTACTAACAAAAATAAAAAGCAATTAGATCGTAGAGCCGAAAAATTCTACTCTCATATACACAGGACGCTAATCTTATTGAGATTTCTCAACAAACAAAAATTGAGGAAATAACACAGTAAGATCACCCGATCAATCATAATCAAGTTTAACATGCACTGGAACTTGAAAACTAACAAAATGCATCTAATCACCAGCCAAGCAGTATATGATAAGTGAAGTATTTATTTTAAAGTTCTAATTTCATCCATCTTATATCAACCTTTTAATACTAAAATTACTTGGACCGGAAAAAGCGAGACGATTTACCCCTGTTTTTGAATTGTACATGCGTTTGAGTTGACCAGATGCAATAGAAAAGGACATCTTCAACTGGCCAGGTCCAACCTCAATGGTATCATTCTGACTGTCCGCGGGAAGGAATTTTGATCTTCTTTTACCTGAATAATTTTGGTACAAAAGTAAAATAGAAATCTCGATTAATTGTTTAAGGATTCTATAATTTTCTGAGCAGATGAGCTCAACTTAAGATCCACTTGAAAGGAAAAAAGGACTTAGGGATAGAATGTCAAAAATATCTACCTCCACCACTTCCTTTAGAAATAAAGTACGTGTTCCATCCAAGTTGAGGAACTGATACTTGAAAAAGAAGCCAGTACTTGGGAAATTGTCCCCTCGGCAGTCCCAAGTTGGCCTTCACATAGAACTCACTTATGTTATTTGTGACTTTATCAACAGCAACAAATTGTGTTTCGATGGTTTTGCCTGAGATATCTTGGACAACAAGATCAGCATCATGAACCTGATGAAAGTTTTCATTTCAGATTATATGAATAAACGAATTCCACTTCTCTTTCTATTCTATTCATATTTCCCTCAATTGTAAAAGGTCTACTTCCTAGTGTTCTTCTGTTGAAGATGATGTGGTAATAATCCAAATCATTCAATTGTCTGGAATGTGAAATAAGCAAGCAAAAGCAAGTTTCTACTCACTGGTATTCTAACAATATCATTACGAATCCATCCAAGAGGGTTGTACACCACCATGACCTGGCCGAAGGCACATTTACACATTCACATTGTAGTTGAAAATTATAAAAAGAACTTTTTCAAGGTAAGGAAAAGAAAAGGAACATTACCAAACTATTCCCTTCTTGAATATCTTGCTCAGTTGGTGGGCAGAAACTGATATTGAGTAACGGACACTAAAAAAAAAATAAAAGGGAATTTCAAAAGTTATAAACTGCAACAATTCCAACAAGATAATGAGAAAAAGAATCCAAATGACCCGAAAATGAAAAACAAATTTCAGTAAAAAGGTGAACTTAGATAAATAACGTCAGAAGTCCAAGCAACAACAAATCATCACCTGGCTTAGTATTTTTGATTGCTCACAATGGTCACCCAATTGTTTTTGTCCCAGGCAAATAAGGGCAGAATTGACTACTGCTTCAGCCTGTAAATGTATCCATTGTCTTTAGATTAAAACCTAAGATATATTCAAGCTTACAGAAGAACAAAGGGTAAATTAGAATGCAATTATAGTATCAAACCAAGGCTCGAGCAAGAAATATGAAACCCACCTCAGAGGATCCTGCAGCAAGCCGTTTCATATAGTCATTAGTAGTATGTTGCTTAGCAGTACCGGTCACTGCATCATGGTGCTGTGCAATCCCCAAAGCATCACCAAGACTATAAGTATTGGGGCTACCAGATTTCCTTCCAACAAGGAATTCGAGCTGTCGTGCTGCCTAATATGAAACAGAAGATTATTCAATTGATATGGATTTTTAAAATGTACCAAGAAATTTAAAATCAATGAGCTAGCAATTCCGATTCTTCTTGGCATCACATTAGAAGATTGCTATATTTAAGAGCACGACAAAATGTACTAGAGATTGCGGCACTCCTTAAAGTACAATACAATACAACGTAAATTTAGTCACTCCTTGTCGTGCTGCCTAATATGAAACAGAAGATTATTCAATTGATATGGATTTTTAAAATGTACCAAGAAATTCATAATCAATGAGCTAGCAATTCAGATTCTTCTTGGCATCACAATAGAAGATTTTCAGTAGCTATATTCAAGAGCACGACAAAATGTATAGGAGATTGTGGCACTCCTTGATGTACAATACAATACAACGTAAATTTAGTCACTCAATAAATCCTCAGCTACCCTTATGAGTTATGACATACCAAGTAATATCCACTAAGCATCCTGATATATCCTTTAAAGGCTGGGCGACTTGTAAAGAAGCCAGTCCAGTACGCATGTTCTCGATCAGCATACCTGTTATTATCGATGTGGAAGTTTATTGATCACTTATACAATACCCAAAAAAGAAAATTATGTTCACCAATAGAGGAAACATCATAAACTTGAAGGATGATGCTGGATGCAGGACTCACGGGAAAAAATCATCGGTTTTCAATGGCCATGACTCATTTGCTGCATGTTTTGCATCAGTATATATGGATGGTGTTGAATACAGAGCATTAATCCGACCATCCTAGTAAATTATGCATCCCGAAACAACAAAACATAAAGGGAAACGGTAACCCAGTAATCAGAATGCAATACACATGCCAAAGAATTGAATTTCCATTGAACCACACCTTTTTAACATAGTGAATAAACTTATCCATTTGTCTAAACCAGGACTCAGCATATTGGTACTGGAAATCATCACCCATTGTCCACATAATATGATTAGTCCTGGTGATATTTGCCTGCACATGCATGATTCATAGTGCAAATAATTAACCAATGTCTGTCGTTACCACTTCTTGCCTAAAATCAGAATGCAAATCATCAAATGGAGATTTTACTTGGTTCAGGGCAGCATCTATAAAATCATTAACCCGCTCTTCAACGTTGTAGTCATAAAGTGAAGGATCATCCTGCAGTTTTTTATCATATTATTTAAGAGGTAATGTGAATGTTACCAAGGATTTGGAGTAGTTTTTCCTTCACAAACATTATACCTGAATAAGATTGGAATCATCGTTCACTTCAAAGTGAAACCCAGGTGGAGGACTATAATGTACAGGGAAGGCATTTGCAAAAATCTGCAAACGAGCAGTAAGCACAAAAATAAGTATAAAAATACAACAGCAGATCACAAGAAAGAATGGACACTGTAAGAAGAGAGTAAATCTGATTTGTTATGGTAAACCTGAGATGAAGAACCAAATGTTTTGGAGCCACGCCATACAACTTCTAGAGATTTATCTACCTTGCGCTTTGCTCTATCCTGATAATCAATCCTTGCAAAATGTACAGAGTCAAAACCAACCTGGAAAATGAAAGCATGGAAATCCAGAACTGTGTTAGAAATTGTACAAATCAAGAGATCGCTGAAAGGAGAGAAGATTAGTGATAAACGAAATTAAGAACCTCAGCACTAAGTAAGTAAGCTTGCACAGCAGAGTGGCCAAAGGGATCAATTTGCCATCCAGCACGAGGAACCTTGTTGAACTCTTGCTTTATCACACTATGCCCAAGTGTGGTTTGGTCAATCATGTCTATGTAATGGCTTGTTGCTTCATCATGCATGCACCAACCTCCGTTTCTAAAGATATAGAAGAAAAATAAAATAGTGCAAAATATCCTCAATATAACAGGGTCAGAGAAAGGCTAGAGTTGTTCTATAATTACATACATGAATTCCAACTGTCCATCTTCAACAAGTTCTCTCACTCTTTTTTGGAGTACAGGACTTTGTTGTGACCACCATCGCTGGAAAAATGCCTACACCATTCAAAATGAACTTCATTAAGTAAAACTTTTACATGGCTTCCTCATGCTGTGGGCTAATTTAGGAGATCCAAAGCTTTAACCTTCAACATGGAAAGAGATAGCAAATTCAAGATGGGACATTTGGTATACCTTTAGGAGTGCTTTTAAATAAAAGAAATTGCTGGAAAAAGAAAAGGCTAAAAACAACAATAAAGTGCTTTTTATAATGCACATATAGAGTGTTTTCCTCAAGTAATTGATCAGAAATCACTTTAAAAGTACTTTACAGAGTAAGCCAAGCCACTAATCACTAATTCTTTCTACTGTGCTTGTACTTTTGTTAAAAGTACTCATTCTAGATTCCCTCATAAAAGATTGCATCCCAGTGATTAAAAGAGACAGAGAAAAGAAGTTACCATTTCAGCAAATACAAACTTCCTGTTTGAATCACGAAGCAAAGAATCAACAACTGAATCAAGCACATTCTGCACACACGCTCCCTATTTAAACACCATCAAATTCAACCATCAAAAAAACATTTTCCAAATCCGCTAAACAAGCCACTTTTTATTGAATACAAGATTATGAATATCAATTAACCTGAATACTATTGTTTGAACCAACATAGTATTGATCAACCGTCTTCAACCAGCCAACATCGTCGTGCGAATGAGCAACCAAGTGAACATTCAGCTTGCCTTCCACAGCGCCACCACCAGTGTCATAGTTCACAAAATTACCATTCACTTCAACGCAAAAAAATATCAGCACAAGAACCAGAAATGAAAAGGGTAAGCTAGAACTAGCTTGCTTCTCCATTATTCAAGGCCGATTCCCCCAACTCTAGCAGAATACAAGGGAGACATGGTTTTTGGCTTTTGGGTTTTTCTGGCCGGCATAGAAAATGATGTTGACTCTGTTGGATCTTTAAAAGCTTGAAACCAAAGTTCGGTACAAGAGAAATTATTGACCTCCATTGAAGAATTCCTTGATTTTTCCGTTTAATATTCCTCTTGTAATCCATCGTGTAGAGATGATAAATAAGGAAAAACAGGCATTGAATTTCCATAACAGAAACTTCAACCCAAATGACGAAAAGCTTCAACCCAAATGACGAAAAGCTTTGTCTGATTCAGTGAATCATGAGATTATCCACTCCAATGCCCGATTCCCCACATGGAAGGAATAATAGTAAGAGTTATCCGTCGGTTGGCCATCACTTTACGCTGAATTTGGAAGGAAGACAAGACGACGATTGGATTTTAGGGCAGAAAGTTAATGATTGTTACCTTTTTAAAGATTTTTTTTGTCTTTTTCGTTCTGGACAGTGATCTCCACATCAATGTGATTATAACAATACGTAATAAATAAATCGCCCATATATAATAATTGATATATTAGTCATTTTCACAAGAGTATGTAACAGTTAACCCCAACATTTATTGGAAAAATTAGATGAAAATGGTAGGTTTTATAAATCCTAGTGAAATATTGTAGATTTGAAAGTAATTAAAGAAATAGGGTAGTTTTGAGATTTGACTTGTACGAATTTTTTTTTTTAAATTAAAGAGTTGAAAACTCTTTGTCGACCCTTTTTTCCCTTTTTTTATTTTTTTAATATTAATTCTTTACCTAATTTTTTATCTTCCCTAAACAAAGTATCCTAGGTAAGTTTACCATTCTATTTCTTAATAAGAAAAAATTACCCTTGTATTTCTTAATAATAAGTAAAATTAACTCTCAGAGATATCATAGAAAAAAAATCTCAATATTTTTTTCCTTTCATATTACAACTATGGTTCATAATTGGAAAATAATAAAATGTAAATTAAAATGTTCATATCAACAATAATTTAATGTTTCTCATTTATTTAAAAATAATAATTAAAAAAAATCAATGTGTCCCACAAGGCAGATGTCATTGATTTCGAGATGGTTGTCGTCATCAACTTTGAACTCTAGGTTGTTCTAGTTTCTCTTGATGTTACTCTTGTGGCTCTTGTTTATGTGCAGACGCTTCATAGTATAAATATTCGTTATGCTCTCCACGACTATGCCCATGTCCATGCATGTATGAAAAATTGTTATTTGAGCAAGAGTATTTATCGGCAACATTCGAGCTTCTTTAAGGACCTCATTTATGCTCTCAGATAAATTTTTTCGTCATTCACCCGTACCTGGACCCTCCATTGTGTGGTTGAGTCCATTGCTCAATACCAATGTTATATATATATATATAAATCATACAACTCCAATTTATTCCTTTGATGTCCTCAATAGCTTTATTAAACTTTTGAATTTAGAATTGACATGTGGCACGATAAACAGAATTCTTTAATGTATTGGATTTGTATTTTTTGTTGAAGTTGCTAACAATATGTCGTAAGCAGAATCGATGGTAACAGTTTGGTCCCATCCAATTATTTTTTGGATTGTTCACTACTTGATAATGTCAGCATGTCGATCTGAAATTAAACACACTTCTTTGTGTGTAACAAGTTCTCTCAAATGTTTCAAGAACCATTCTCATGAGTTGCAAGAGGAAGAAAATGCTCGTTTGAATTAACTAATGTAGCAATCAGTAACTTTCCTCGATATTTTCCATACAGGTGGGTACCGTCTATTTGAATCATCTACCGATGTCTATTAAAAGCTTTTATACAAGGACCAAATGTCCAAAATACAGAAGTGAGGATGTTATGTTCTTCAGTTGGTGTTTCCTTTACTCTCCATCCACACGCGTTCCGGGAATGGTTTGCTTAACCATATACCAGCCACCTAGACAATAATTTGTATGACTTGTCTCAGTCACCAAACACTTTACCCAACACATTTCTTTTGCCCTCCCCACACCCTGAGTAAGGAACATGATAGATATCCAAATTTTGTTTTTATGTCGGACTATAATTGTGTCACACTAATGGGTGGTTTTTCTCTTATGGCATCACAAAACTCTAGTGCAATCATCGAAGAATCTAACTGCACATGACTTTTACTAAGTTCTGAGTAAAAACATGTATGTTGCTCAACATACTTAGTGATCTCAAACAAGCCATGCGATTTTTTCTTTGTTGCATGAAGTCTCCATTTGCAACCTTTGTTCCCACTTTTTCGAATTAATTACTCAAATCATTGGTGTCGATTCTACAACCTCATATGGTGCATGACAATTAATAGGAAAACACATGTCTGCATGTTATAGCATTTCTTTATTTTGACAAATCATCCCCTTACGCAATTGGGTATTGTCAACAGGCACAAGGGTTACAATTGGGACGACATGTTGTAGCATTTATTTGTTTTGAAAAATCATCTCCTTACGCAATTGGGTATTGTCAACAGGCACAGGGGATACAATTGGGACGTGTTGTAGAATGTTATCTATTGCATCCAAATCATTGAATGTATCTAAAGATAACTCCTGTTCACGACCTTCAAAATCTAACTCCTCGAATTCATCGTCTATTTCTATTTTAAAATCCTTGTATTGACTGTTTCATGTCTTTATAATCACAAAATGATGCAACTTATTCAGGATCGGGGTCAATAAATTAAATCAGATCTTCAAACGGACTAAAAGGTTGTGCATTCAAGTTTATATCCAATCCCACCATACTCATATTAACATATAAATGCACTAAATTCGAGAGTGATATCGCGATTGAGAACATCAAGTTCATTGTTTGTTCATTAGGAAAAGGGAATGACATACTGATGGTATTAGATTAGGATGTTTATATACTATTTCTAACCGATTTGCTCTCATATCTACACCAAGTGTCATCCCTACCATTTTAACAAATTGTTACTATTTATCATTTGTAAACAACAAACATTTGTCGGCTATTTTCTAAAAAAAAAAAAAAAAAAAACAGACAATACGTTACTAATTATTTTACTAATTATCAAACTTAAATATAAACAAAAACTAACAAAAATATTAAAAATATATATTTAAAATATTAAAAAAAAAAAAAAAAACTTTGAACCTCACACTTAAATACTAAAACAATTTATCACAATAAATGTATATAATAAAAATTCACTCAAATTAATAATTTTGTATTCAATAACAAAAAAAAAACAAAAAAACAAAAATTTTTAAATAAAAAAAATTTATTATAAAAAAACACAATACATTACTAATTATTTTACTAATTATCAAACTTAATTACAAACAAAAACAAATAAAAATATTAAAAAAACTAATAAAACAAACTTTTAACATTAAACTTAAATACTAAAATGATCGAATATTATAAAAAATATATATAATAAAAAATTTATATTAAATTGTTGAATGAAAAATTTTAGACTAATCGCAAATTGTCACGTCATTTACTAAAGTAATGATGAAATTCCAAATAATTGAATTTGAAACTAATTAGAAGTTGACAGATGTTCTAAATTGAAGTAAGACATAAATTGATGAATTGAATGATGCCACATGCTTTCAACATGACCATTGGATTGAATAAAATTAATTTGGTCCAATTTGATATTATAATTTGGGCTAAAGTCCAGTTGAGCCAAAAATGGGTTTAATTTAGGGGAATTGGAGTGTAGGGCAAAATCTAATGTTTCGTTTTGAAAAATGGCAAAACCGCATCGGAATAAGATTTATGGCAACTCATGGTCACAAATTCCTAAATCCCTTATTTGTCCTTGTCTGGTTGTTGATGAAACTACAAATACTAGTAATTGTAGAATAAAAAACCGGTCGAGTTATGTATACAGAATAATCGTTGATATTAACAACTGCATTCCTAATTTTGCTCATGTAATTAACATAATCTCCATATTTTATTATTATTTTAGATTTTGTTTAACTACTCCTTGAATCAATTCCACCTTAGTTAAATATCCAGATTTTTCTACCAAATTATATTTTAAATACCCATATATTATTAAATTTTATTTTATCAATATATTTTATTCAAATCTTTGAATGATTTTTCATTGGTTTATACTTATTCAATTTTATTCAAATTTTTGAATTATTTTTCATAATTTTTTATATACATTCTTAATAAATTAGTTGTATATTTCTCATATTCTTAATAAATTAATTTTACTATTATTTTAACGATTTGAAAAAAGAAATATCAGTAAAAAAATGGCCATAACTTTTGTACAGTGTTCATCAATTTAGGTTTTGTCGTGGTTTCTTTAACGAGCTACTGCTTTTGCTATGAGTTTACAACATATTAGACTCCTCTTTGATAGTCGATGGGATGAGAATTCTCACTACCATGATTTTCAAAATTTTGAACCACATATTCCATCAAATTCATTGTTCCAACAATTTTTAGAATATAGTAAAACTTTTTCCTGAGTTAACTATATTTCGTTTGACAATGTATCGTATTGGTTCTACCAATTCGAATATTGTCAAAGATAAAGATAATTAGTGGTTAATGTCAGCTTTATCAGAGTCCCCCAAATGAATCAAACTGACAGATACTAGGTAATTATAAAATAAAAAACATGGTTGAGTTATGTATACAGGATCATTGCTAATATTTCTTAACAAATTTATCGTCTATTTCCCTTGTAGAAATTTAAAATTAACTAAAAGTCATTTTCAAGATAGCCAAGAAAATAATTTATTATTATGTTTTGTTTGATTTGAATGGAAGAAGATAACAAAAACAAATTGGGAAGGCACTCTCATCGTTACTAATCTTAAGATAAGAACACCCGGTTGCAGTGTCCAATTCCAAAGAAAGTAACGTCTGAAAAGAAAAGAAAAAAGAATAGAGAATTTTACTTCGTAACGAATATTTAATATGTATTTGAAAAATAACATATATTAGACTTATTCTTTAATTGTATTTTATATTATATATAACCTCACGGTCTGAGTAAGGTACTGATTATTCAACTTTTTTGTGAGAAAAGGTGGATGTCGGGGAGGCACTCATAGTCCGTGGGGATTTGATGGTGGCAGCAAATGCAGGCTTCCAAGATTTGATGGTGGTTCGAGCTGCAAATCTGTTTAACAAGAAAGTCCTTGATGTATCAGTATTTGATTCTGATGAAAGATGTACCTGAAGATCTAATGAAGCTTTATGAGAGTGAGATGAACCAAAGAGTTATTGGACCTGAGGAAGATCCAGTTGAAAACAAATGGGTTAATGACCTCCAAGACTCTTATTTTCTTTGTAAGGCTTGTAACATTTTAAAATGCATATTTATTTGAATAACTATTTTAAATGATAACATCTTTAAATATAACAAAATATTGTAGTCTATCAATTATATTTATCTAAATAGTGACATTTTACTCTATTTATAAATAAATTAGCTCATTTCATTATATTTAAAATCGTCAACCTTGCGTAAAATCTGTTCTCTCCCTGGTGAGAGCCAAAATTAAATATTACCTCTAAGTTTAATTATTTATTAAGAAAGTGATGAGAGAAGTAGTTTGAGAGAAGTAGAATTGTGTAACCTAAAATGTCATGTGGGATTTATAGTATAAGGAGTTAAATAAAACATGAAATTTATGTTTTTCAGTCATGAAGGAAATAAACACCTTAGATCAAAGGAGGAAAGGACCCCAATACCAAATAAACAGAAACCCCAAGCTTCAAAGTTATAGTTTAACCTATTTTCTTTCTTTTAGTTGATTCGGAAAAGGACAAACATATCATTTTCATTGAATAAACAGAATGTGTTGAACGAGGAAGTGACAAGTGAAAAAGAAAGTAATGTTCTGAAGCTACTGGCTCTCCCCTCTGATAATGAAGGATTTGTACGACCTTTGTCTGACGAGGAAGAAGATAAGATATGAAGATCCAGAATGGAGGAAGGCACACTGCTGATACCATATATTTTACCATCAAAAGATAACAATTTGGAAACCGGTGAGAACAGTGAGGAATTTGATAATAATCATCTTCCTACACATCTGTAAATTCTGGCTGGAAATCGAGCTCGAAATGCCTCATTTCTCGTCTTCCTTTGATGATTTGTCTTCGTCTTTCTTATCCTGCACCCAAAGAATGTAGCATGTGTAAAAATATTCTGCATTTAAATTCACGTATCCATGTCATCAATGTGATGTGACTAGTTATTGCAAAAAAGTTTTGGTTAAATACCTTAATATATATAGTCGAAGAAAATGAAAATCCTCAAAAAAACGATAGTCTAGTACTATAACACGTTATGGATGTTAACTAATAACCCCATTTCGACCCGTTTTACAACCATTTGAGGATCTTTGGGTAATCATTTTGTCTCTAGTTTTGTGTTTTTTTTTTTCAAAATTGAGTTGGTTTTTTAAAACATTAGTAAAAAGTGGATAACATGACAAAGAAACTTAGAGGAAGAGACAATATTTATAATCTTAATTTTAAAAAATAAAAAACAAAAAGCCAAATATTATAAAACAGGCCCAAGTACTTTACCATGCCCTTGGCCAACAACAGTTATCTTTTCAGAAGATTACACGACTCACCTCGGCTTGGCTTTGCATGGAAGCAAGCAAATCTTTTACAGAAGGATCATTTGGATCTACGCCGGGAAGCTGCAAAAGAATTTTTATTAGTATTTCACTTAGAAGCAGAAAAACCACAATGAGAAGCTTAAATTTTTCACTGTAGAAAAGAAAAGTGGGGGAGAAAAGCTGAAACTGTGTAAACATACTGAAGCAAGAATAGAAGACACAAAAGACTGATCGGCCAACAATTTACTCATATCTGTCTGGCTTGTCGAATCACTGGAGCCTTCCTGCACAGACAACTGAAGAGCTGCAAGCCAACTATCAGATAGATTGCTTTGTAGGGACATGAATAAAAAAATATTTATCAAGTCTAACCTATCATCCTAAGAATCACGAATATGGATACCACACAACATGGATACATGGATACAGTGACACGTCATTTTTAGAAAATCTAGGCCACGAACGCCGCGATGACATGTCCATTAAGATACATTTTTTAAAATGTATATCATTTTTATACCAGAAGAGAACTCATAGTCGTGCTTAAAAAATGAGCATGGTATGGTGTGCTTTTATTGTTCTCTCAAATTACTATTGTGTAGATTTAGCATGTTTAGTAAGTGTAAAATATATGTCTAACAAACGTTAGACCCACATTCACGTTGTACAATGTCTAATTGTCCATTTTGCTAACAAATGCCACTCTTGAAAACGGGCAAGTTAGCCAAACTCAAATGTTTGTACTACTTAACGGTCAACTATCATAATGGATAACTATAGCCCCTTGTTTGTTATTAATCACCAACGCATCTTGAAAATTAGCAATTTCATGCAATCTATAGGATGTTCCAGTAATGTTTTGAGGAGTTTTCTCTAGAAATTCCAATAATTAAAAAAAAAAAAAAAAATAGCGCTATATGGAGAGAAAACAGACGTATGTACTTGTCAGTCATGAAAGCCTAAAAAATGGGAAAACGTGAAACAGCAAAACTTACCAAGTGCCAACTCAGGATCGTCTGATGCTGCTTCTGACATGTCAATGTCTCGTATGTCAATGCCTCGTGTGTCACTGGTAGCAGAAGGATCCATTGACATAGCAAGGGCTTGCTGTAGCAGTGCATTCTCATCATCCTATAATCCAGAATCAACTCAAATAATAAGAATTGTTTTTGCCTTTCAGCCAATTACGGGTCACAAAAGGTAACAAAGAATCAAAGATATTCAAATTGGAATAGAGAAAAAGGATCAATCTGTCCAGAGGCTAAAGTTTAAAATCATATTACTCCGAACGGTTAGATTTTAAAAGAGCAGTCTAGCCCAAATAAATAATAATAATCTAAGAAGCATGGACACGAGACACGAGACATGAGACATGGAGAAAGACAAGACAAGGCAATGCACCAATTTCAAAAAAAAAAAATGGAAAAGAAAAGAAAAAGAACTGGGACATGAACACGTTTGGATACACTTTTTATTATTAACTTTTTTAAGACTATATACATCTAACATAAAATACTAAATGCACTCCACTTTAAAAAAATTAATTACAATTATAAGAGATGAAACGTTCAGGTTTGTAACTTCACTTTTTTACGTTTATGTTTTTTTTTTTTTTTTTTTTTTTTCAATCTTTGGTTAAAAGAATGGGCTTTCCTTTTGTTTTGTTTTGTTTTTTTTTAATCTTAGTTTGACATATAATTGATTTGGACTTTAAATTTGGGTCCAACACAAAATGTTAGACCATGAAGTGTCCCAAACGAGTACCCACGTGTCTGAAATTAAAAATAAATAAAGAAATATAGGACAAGTAAATCTGCCTGTCAGACACATGTCCCGAGCATGTCTGAATGTGTCCATGTCCGACATGGACTTTCGGCCTAAAATGGAGTGTTCATGCTTCATAGATGACGATGATGATAAATGATATATATATATATATATATATGCGGTAATACAATACAATTTTCTAAAACCCAAGCAACACTGACCATTAAATCAGCTGCCTTGTTTTCGGCATCAGAAGTCGCAAGACCAGGGCGCTCAGTCATAGTTGCATCCTGTGAGCCAGATGGCTGCTCAGTTCCTTTTTCTTGCTTTGTATTCTCCTCTGCAGCCTTTTTCGCAGCTGCCTCTTGTCTGGCCCTCTCCTCTTCCATTGAAACTCTAAGAGCAAGGGCAAGTTCAGGATCTAAGTTGGGATCAACCCCAAAATCAAAACCAGATACGCCACCAGCAGCTGCAGCCGCAGCTGCTGCTGCAAAACCACTTCCACCTTCCCCGTCTCCAGTAAAGATAGGAGTACTGAAATCAAATAAAGGGAACTTAAAATGAGGATATAAATTGTTATGACACAAAGTACAAAAGATCTTGAAATAGAACGGAGTCAAAAGCCAACCTGATGAGTACGTCAGAGAGCACATTTGGACCAGCAGGAACATGAACAATGTGGCTGGTGTCATTACTGTTTACAGCTGCCAGAAGACTTTCCAGTTTCTCAGGTTTGCCATCATCTTCTTCACCAAAATCAACAATGTCAAGGGCCACATTGTTCTTCTTCAATTTCCTTCCAATCATCTCCAGTGACTTTTTCTCATGTTTGACAGGACTGCATCAGACATTTAGTGATAAATTACAATGTATTGAAACCTTTGTTTTCAAAAGCTAAAAGTGGATTATCAAAGTTCATCTTAGCTAGGATCTTAATTTCTCCAAACCTTCATAAGCCAGTTTAAGAAGGGAAATAACCCCAAGTACTTAAAGTCTTTCCTTGAATATTACCCTTATTGGAGGCCACAGAAAAGATGCAATTTAATTTAGATTTCCATGTATCCATATTGGCTGATTAAGATTTATCATTTGAATGTGAGTAGCATTCCTTCACCAAATTTACCGAGCACTAAGCACTGAACTGAACATGACGGTTGTAGGTTAGTTGACACTAGTCTTTTTTATATACACAAGAAAAAATTGATGAGTATAATAAATTCCAGAATCAGATTGCATAAAGATTTTTACAAAATATTATATTAATTAAACTTTTAGTGGCTGGTTGAGAATTTTCCATTCTGAGAGAACTTGTGAATGAGATTGAGGAACACACATGCTGCTCTGAAACAGGGAAGTTGATTCACTTCAAATTACGTCTCATGGTATTAAATATTAATGTGGATATCAAATCTACGTGGTTGCTGACAGTTTTAGGAAAATCATTAGCTCATCAGTTTTCATCTTGATACTACAGAATTTATTTTAAAAAAGAAATTATTCACGCATTTGGATAGGAGAATTAGGAGAATTTGTATTTGGGGTGATAGCCCAAATTACTGGAGCCAGCAGAGTTCAATCATTACAGTCTCGAGTGGGGTTCATTAATCGGCAAGGATTATTACATAATATGAACTTCAAGTTCAAACATCATCGACCAAATCTAACCTAAGCATAAACACCCTAGGCTTAAGCCTTGTAACCAAATTTGCATTCTCAAGGGGAGCGTGTTGGTGCAAACCTCAAAAACTCCTTAAAATATTTTACTAGAGTACCGTATTGCTGGTAGAAAAAGGTTTTTAAAGCACATACCTGCCAACAAATACTATAATCCTTTGTTGCTGCTTTTTGTTCTGACGATGCTTAAGAGCCAACTGAGCCACCTGGATGCCAGCTGCGAGATTTATCTCACCACCTATCTCCAAACCTAGATTTAAAGATTAGGACATAGTTTCGATGGCTTAAAATATATCTTGATGGACTAAAACTAATATATAGAACAAAGCAATACGAAGTAAGAAATTTCTATCTAACGATATAGTGCTTTTCAGTCCAGAAACTAACCGTGCATGCATGCCAGTATCTTGCCAAGGTCAGTGGTAGGAGTGACCAGCACACGAACACCTTTTCCCGCCATTGTGAGAACCCCAACCGTATTCTCTGGATTAGACTGTCAGAGCATAAACATGTTCATTCACGACTCAGAATAACAAGCAATGCAGAAACATATAGAGACTAGTCACTAGAATCAATCAATGCAGAAACATATAGACTTGTCACTAGAATCAAATTCCTAATACAAAAAGCCTCCTATAACACTCCTTCTAACAAATTTTTTCAAACAGAGCAATTATCTGAATGTATTCTCATAACCAGACACACTACAAAATTGGATCCCAAATCATGAGCTACAGAGGGAGTGAGCAGCCAACATGTGCGATGTTCAGATGACAAAAATGAGAAAATGCAACAGAATCCCCATTGCACAATAATGCAGAGACTTCTTCATTTCTAGAGACTCCCGCCAACTAGAAGAAATCAAGAAACGGATTCAAGATCAGTTACCTGCGTCTTGGCTCCACAAATAAGATTGATGGCATCTGCTTGAGCTTGAAATCTTGACGGAGCATAATCGCCATTCCGCATCCATTCGGAGTTGTCAATACAGATCATCGTCGCCTGCGTCAATCCAGACAACGAAACTCAAATTAGTAAAACCCTAACTTGAGATAACAAAAGCAAGAAGATCACGAAATCCTCAAATTTAGGGAATGAAAACTCGGCGACTGTAAGCAAATCAAATATCTGAAAAGGAAAAACAGAAATTGAAAGAAGAAATACACCTCGAGCACCATCGTTGAAGAGGTAGAACTATGGAAGGACAAATCTGGCGCTACACAAACACTTCTTCGATCTTCCTGCAAATCTTTGCTTGTTGCCTGAGCCAAAGAGAATGCAATCCGGTGCTTCGCAGTATGATAGGCTGGTCCTGTAAAGCGAATGACAAGGCCCCACGTAATATATCTCCTGAGGCCAAAAGGACATTCGAGAAAGAAAAGTAGCAGGCGATACGACGTCGTCGTTTCTTGGGTGGATTGTTTTGAACCACCTAGACTTCATTTGGGCTCACGGTGGCTTTTAAGATAATTGTTACCCACTTTGTTTTTAGAAAAATCAACTCTAAAAACAATTAAATATTGTTGATAAATTTTAGTTTGAAAAAATAAGTTATAGTGTTTGGTAAATAAATACAAAAAAAAAAAACAGTTATCTAAAATAGATTTATAATCAACTTTTTTTTTTTCGTAATTTAAATTTTTAAATACTTATTTAATATGATAAATTTTATTTGTGATAGATTAATTTTTAAGTATTAAGAAAAATAGCTTTATTCTTTTAAAATTAATATAGTATACTTTTTTAAAAAATGATGCATTTAACTCATGGTAAATAGAAAATATATTTTATTAGGTGAGTATAGAATGAGAAATTTTGGCGAATCACCAATTTTTACATCATCAATGAAAGCCCAAGTTTGTTGGAAAAATTATAAGTTGGATTGGACCAAGTAATTAAATCGCTTGGACCAAACCCAATTCAAAAGCATAGTGAAAGTTTGGGCTAACTTAAAAATTAAGCTCAAGCCCAATATTTCGGTCCAACGAAAAATGGGCTCAAGCCCAACTTTAGCCCAAGCCCAATTTAAGCCCAATAAAGTAATTAGGTCTAAGCCCATGTAAGGGCTATGAGAAACCTCTATAAATAGAGTCTTATCTCTTCATTTGGGAGAGGTTGGAAGAATTAAAGGTCAAAAGTGAAAATCTAAAATTCCAAAGCTCTGAGGACTGAAAACACGACTCCTTCAAATCTAGAAGTCTTCAAATCTAGAAGGCATATTAAAGCTCTGAAGATTTAAGTTAAATACTGAAGCTCCTAATTCTTGAAAATCAACGCTTTCAAGCTCTCAGGTGTTGAAGGCTAAAGCTTCCCAAAGTTCCGAAGACTAAAACACTTTTATTCTCAAGTTTAAGTTTGAAGGTTTGAAGATAATAAGATTTCAACAAACTGACTATCTTCACAACCCATGCGTTGAAGATTCAATCTCCTCAAACTCAAGGAAAAGCTCATAGGCCGATCCAAAATGATCAACAGGCCTAAAGAATACTCCAAGTAAGTCAGAGATTCTACATTCCAGATGGCCTAAAGAGGATTATCTTAACAACCAGAAGACTCTCTGACTCCTGAAGCCAACCACACCTGAAGACTAAAGTTTTTCGGAGATACATACATTCTTCCAAGACTTCAACTCCAAGATCATCACGCACTTCGCTTCCTCATATCAAGCATACGCATTCAACCGAGAGAGAATCAAATGATCAGGTACTAGAGATCGAATTACATCGCAACAAATTAACATCAACACCAACTCAAGTTCAACTCCACGAAACAAGTTCCCCGAAAGCCCCATGCGAACACTAATTCTCTAAAAAGATCAACAAGCTCAAAGGCCGAGAAGATCAATAAATCAAAAAGCCGATTATCCAAGAAAATCAATAAATCAAAAGGCCGATTATCCAAGAAAATCAACCAGCTTAAAGATCGTGAACAGTGAGAAATAGATAAATATATAAATAAATTATTCTTTTTAAAATATAAAATTGAAAACCAAATATTAATTAAAAATTCTACCTAATTTTAGGTGAATCTAAAAACTAGTATGATATTGTTTTTAAAGTAAATGAGAAATTAAATCATTTTTAAAAATGATTTTAAATCTGTTTTACCAAAAAAAAAAAAAAAAAGTTAAGATTTTTTATAAATGACTTTTTGACACAGCTACACAACACCAAACATATTCTTAATTTATTTGAGGTTGATAATATAACCTTTATACTTTGAAGTTGATAATATAATCAATATACCCATCCAGTGCTCATTTTTAGTAAATTAGGACACTTTTTATAAAAGTAAGGGGAGTTAAAAATTATTTGAAAAATATGATTTTTTTTATTATTATCATCATCATCATTATTATTATTGATTTTCGCCTTTTACTAATATGGAATTAGTTTAAAATTTTCAAACTCCCGTCAACAAAATCCACATCATTTACGGTAAAAAAAAAAATGTCATCTCCTTTTGTTTGAAAAACGAAAACAAAATATAGCCCATTTTGAATAATGCATTCTATTTTGTCTTAATAATATCCCAATTTTATTTAAAACTCAATCTTTTTACGTTGGTGTTAAATTTCACTTTGGAAGACATGTCCGTTGCACTTGATTAAAATTTTTTAAAACAAATTTTAAGATATAATTTAAATTTAATTGAATTTTTATTGAATTTAATTAATAGATGTTTAATATGAAATGAAATAATTTAAAAAAACAGCGCTTTAACTATATATTTCTTATTTCAAGTTATTTTACAATAAATAAATATGTAAAAATAGATGGATGAGTTGAAATAAAATACAAAATTATATAATTGGAATAAATTTTGTGAAGTAAAATTGGTAATGAGTGACATACAAATATAAATTACTTTTATTACGGGGTTGCTCTTGCTTTTTGGGAGAAAAAAAGAAAGAAAGAAAATATATATTTCATAAGAATTATATACTTCCATTAAAAAATAAATAAATATTTAACAATTGTGACGCTGAATAAAGAAAACTCTCTTTGTAAACAAAACTAAATGTTGTTTTCCCTATTAAATTAAAATCCAATCTATCATATCATTTTTTTAAGAAAAAATATAATAACTAAATCTTCTTATGTTTTAAAGATTTTTTTAAGTGTTACTCGAATTTACTTTTGTAGTTTAATACCTGATTTTGATGAATATTTTTTGGGTTTGCGACTAAGATATGAATTTTTTGAAAGAAAATTAAAAAATCAACAAAGTCAAAAACTATTACTAGACTAAAATGTTTATTTAGAAAAATAAAATTACCTTCATATTTCAATTCATTTATTCTAACATATAAAACTTTAAAAGCTTTTAACATTAAAATACAATAAATAATTATATAAAAATATTACATTAACTAAAGATACAAAAAGAATCGATGAATCAAATTAAAATACACAATGATATAATTAGATTTGAATAAAACTTGTGAAATATAATTGACATGGAACTGACATAGTAACATAAAATATGGGGTAGTTTTTTTTATGGTTGCTCGCAAAAAAAATTTCTTATATGCATGGAATACAATTTTATGGTTCTTCCTTTTATGATTTTTTTTTCCTTGATGATATGGATAATTTTTGTGAATTTTTTCTCAAAATTTGATAAGTGAAATTGATCGTTGTTTTCTTATCATTAGGATCCCAAATCATATATTTTTTTTAAAAAAAATTATAATAACTAAATCTTCTCCTATTATTATTTTAATTTTTTGTACGGTTAATCAAATTTATTTTTTGAGTTTATTGATACACAATTTTAATGAATCTTTCTTTTATGCCAGAAATTTCGTCCAATCACGAAATGCCACGTGTAGAGATGTCCAATTTTCCCACAGGGACGGGGCCTCGCCCCATGATTAGGCGGGGAATGGGGGAGGGAGTGGGGGAAAATTTCCCGTGAGCTAAACAGGGTAGGGACGAGGAACCTTACCCGTCCCCGCCCCGATTAGCTTTTACATATTTATTTAGTATAGTTATCTAATGTTATGTTGTTGTTATTATTATATAAATATTACATTTAAGTTTCAAATTTGATTATTTATTGGGAAAGATAATGAATATGTTTAAATTGAATATTTAAATTTAGATTATATATGTGAATAATTTGATTTATATTTATTTTTTTCTACTAAAAAAATTAATTAGCTTTTTTAGGCCAAAATTTGAGTAATTTATCTTTAAATTCAAATTGTCATGTAAAACTAACCATAATAAATAATTTAGTGATAAAGTTATATTTAATTAAATTTTGCTCACATTATGATTTAAATTAATTGATTTTTACGAAAAAAAGGAAACGGAAAAAAATTCGGGTTCCTCGCGAATTCCCCGCCGGGAATGGCATCCATGGATTTCTCTAGCCACGTGTCGTCCATTTGGTCATTTGATCACAATAATGGGCTCATCAACTTCAAAGATGGTAAAGCCTAAACCGGATAAATTTGGCTGGACAATGACCGATTGGGCTTTGAATCATAAATTGGATTGGATCGAGTATTTAAATTTGTTCGGGTCCAAAATTCGACCCAATTCAAGCCCACAGTGGAAAATTTGGGCAAAAGAAAAGCAATTGCCCAAACCCAACTTTGACTTAGACCCATAAAGTAGTTCGACCCAAAGCTGAAAAGCCCAAAAGCAAATAGGGCCCAAGCCACCAAAAACCCATGTAAATCCTCTATAAATAGAGTCTTGCCCTTTCATTTAGGGAGGACGGAGAAAATTGAAGCTTCTGAAGATTGAAAGCTCTGAAGATTGAAGATTGAAGTTCTACAGAATTGAAGTCTAAAGTTTTAAAGTTCTCAAGCTCGAAAGACCAAAGGTCTTAAGCTCTCCGGCTTTGAAGATTAAAGCTTCCAAGCCCTAAAGATCTGAAGACCGAAGACTCAGAAGGCTAAGGCTCCAAGCTCCTAAAAACTTCAGAGCTAAACTTGTAAGAAGATTTGGAAGATTTAAACTTATTATAACATTTGAGAGAAAGAATCAAAGGAATTTATATATTAGTGATTATACCTCTATATACCATAAATCAATACAAATACAAAGTTTGTATTCCACGAAATGAATTTCTGTTGAAATCTTGTGTGAACAGTTTGGCACGCTTGGTGGGACAATCTCTACCTTTCATCTATTTCTCTATAACACAATCTACCTAAAGAAGCCATGGTATCAAAAAACAACGCTCCTAAAACTTCAAACGATGTCTACAACAGACCAATAACTCATAGTCGCTCTATGGGGATTCAACAATCTAAAGAGTTGCCTCCCTTCGAGATTGCGAGGAATAGATGAGAACAAATTTCATAACAACCACAAGGTAAAGTTGTCATTAAAGAAAGCCCTGCAGTTAACAAGCATACTCCACCTTCTGAATAATCAAATGAAGAAGCATCGCACCAAAATATAATGTTAGTCATGATGGCCAAACTCGAAAAGAAAGTTAACATGCTGATGAAGGCTGTCGAAGAAAGGGATTATTAAATTGCATCCCTCAAGAATCACATCGAGAGTTATGATGCTGTCAAATCAAGTCATACACCCATAGTCAGGAATGATGATAAGGGGAAGACCATTTTGCAAGAAGGTCAACCACAAAATTCGATGTCAATTGCTTCGTTGTCTATTCAGCAATCGCAGAGAGATGATTGCCAACTCCATCAAGACTCAATATGGTGGACCTACTCATACTTCCCTCTTATATTCTAAGCCATATACGAAAAGGATCGACAATTTAAGAATGTAAAGTGGGTACCAGCCACCCAAATTCTAACAGTTTGACGGGAAGAGCAATCCAAAACAACACATTGCTTATTTCATCGAAACATGTGAGAATCCTAGTACGCGAGGATATTTGATGGTCAAACAGTTCGTTCGAACTCTGAAGGGAAATGCCTTCGACTGGTACACCGACCTTGAACCTGAAACTATTGATAGTTGGGAGTAGCTTGAAAGAGAATTCCTCAACCACTTTTACAGCACGAGGCGTATCGTCAGCATGATAGAGCTCACAGCCACCAAACAACGAAAAAACGAGCCGGTCATTGAATACATCAACCGCTGGAGAGCATTAAGCCTTGATTGCAAAGATAGATTAACTGAACTATCAGCAGTGGAAATGTGCACTCAATGAATGCACTGGGGACTTCTGTATATTCTGTAAGGGATAAAACCCCGCACCTTTGAAGAGTCGGCGACTCGAGCTCATGATATGGAGCTAGACATTGCTAATAGAGAAAGCAACGATTTACTAGTCCCAGAGGTAAAAAAAAATGAAAAGAAAGAAGTGAAAAACGTCCAGAAAGTATCGAAGGGTGCCACTAAAGAAGACATGGTTGTCAATATAACCCCTTTGAAGTTCATCTCCAAGGAGAAAAAGTCTAAAAAATGCCAAGATAGGGGTGAGAAAAAACGCTCAACATTGAAAGAGAAACAAGAAAAAGTCTACCCTTTTCTAGACTCCGATCTGCCTGATATGTTAGAGCAACTATTGGAAAATCAACTCATTAAGCTTCCCGAATGTAAATGACATGTAGAAATGGGGAGAGTAAATGATCCCAATTATTGAAAATATCATTGAGTTGTCAGTCATCCAATAGAAAAGTGTTTTGTGCTGAAGGAGTTAATTTTGAAGTTAGCTCAAAAGAAGAAATTTGAGTTGGACCTGGACGATGTGGCGCAAACAAATCACACCGCAGTAATGATTCATTCTGATACTTGACTACCTACGACAGAAAGTATAATCCAATTTGGATCTCTTGAGCCTGTCATTATATATTCTTCACCGGAGCCCTCACGAAAGACTGACTTCCAGAAAGTTGACTCTTAGAAAAAAGAGGAAAAAATGGAAGATGTAGATGAGGGATGGACAATAGTAACTCGTCGAAAGAGGCCAAACAAAATCTTGTTCAGAAAGAATCTCGTGTGTATTGAAACTATAAAAGGAAGAATAAATCTCAAAGAAGAAAATTAAGGAAGAATACGAGAAGACTTCGTTTAGTTATCAAAGAAAACTAGGTGATTCCTCAACCTTGACAACTAATAACCTTGATTTTTTTTTTCCAAAGAGTAAGTAATCTAGTATCTTCAAGTAATTGTAGAAAAAAATGTTGTCTAGAAAAAATATACCTTGAGAAGAACAAGCAAATTAGAAATAACAAAGGTTTCCAAGATCCTTTAGCTTAAAAACATCATTCAAATGAACCTTAAGAGTGTTAATTGATAATGGGCTTTTAAATTCAGAAATAAAACGAGGTCCACATAAATCAAACTTAATTAAAAAAGAAAACTTGGTTGTTGTTGTGCATTTAAGATAATCAGCCACGTGGTCTCCCTTTCAACATGTGGTAGGATTTATTTTTCTTCTCTTTCACTTCTTATTTTGGTAGGAAATCACAGAGAAAAAAAAAAAAGGAACTCTGATCTCTCTCTCTTCATTGTTTCTTGTATCAATGTGTTACTCAGATAAAGTTCATGAACAAGATGAAGAGAAAATAAACATGAAATCAAAGATTTAGAGTAAGGGCAAGAAGAATTACACTATGATGTATAGTGGTTCGGTGAGTTTCACCTACATCCACTCTCAAAGCCCTCAGAAACCCACTTCATTTCAAGATAATTTCCTCACTGCTCGCTTTACAAAATACTCTCAAATTTTTCTCTACTTTTACTGTCAACCCCATACTCTATTTTTCCTACAAAAGTAAGTAACAAACGTGTTAAGTAAAATTATAAAAGGAGATAAAGGAAGTGGGAAGATGGAGGAAGAAAATTCTAAGTATTAGAAATACTTAGATGTGTGAATTTAGATAATATAACAAGAGGAAATTTGGTTAAGTATGGAAGCATAGTGTAGACATGCGTTGAGGGAGAAGAGGGAACGCATGAGGTTGTGTGTGTAGCAATCAAGGCTTGTAGAAGCTAAGTGTTGAGGGCAAGGATAAGCAATGTGTTGGTACCAAGGGTGAACTCATGAGTGAAAGCTATGATGTGTTGGTAAGTAGCCGAAGGCAAGCGGTGCGAGGCATGCATCGATGGATGGCATGCGGCAAGGGAGGCATGCGACGATGGACGCGATGGACGCAGTGTATACGTTGGCGCTATGTGTCACGGTCATGCTTGTCCAGGGCCTGTTGCCCATGGCCGCATGCCCGATCCAACCCCCTTCTACCATACTTTCATATCTTGTATTGTATTAGCTTAGTTAGCTTGCTTTCTTTACATTTTCATTGTAAGTGACCACTCGCCCTTTTGCATATGCAAAGGCGC